>NC_136410.1:138860733-139015733 GCF_051521515.1 Lactuca serriola
GCCCTCGAGGGCTCCGCCCTACCCTGACTCTCATTTGTGATCCTCAGTGTAGCTGGAGCTAGAGCTTGCACCATCCTGGCTACAAGAAAGGGCACTGGGCCTTCATATGGCCCACCTGATCACAATGATATCAAAGTCTGATGTCAGAAGTTGGGGCCTGCTGGCGGCAGTCCCTTGCAATGTGGCCCTACTTGCCATATTTGTGGCATCCCGAAGAAGATAGACAAGCTACATCATGAACCTTGTCGCACTTCCTACATGTACGGATCCTTTTACTACCAGATCTAGCATCAGCGACCCTAAATCGTTTTGGTGCAGGCTGCGATTGCGCCAGGGTGGGTCTCTACTGTCTCATCTGTACCTTCATCTCAATATCACGCCGCCTGGAGGCCTCCTGCAACTCACACAACGAATCATAACACTGACTGTATACAAACTTCCTGATGTGCATCTTGTGCATGCTCAAGTAACGGGTCATCTAAGCTTGCTCAGAAGCAGCAAAATCAGGCTGACCCCACACAACTCATCCATGAAACTTCCACCAAACCTGCAGCACTTGTGTATGCTACTCATACATAACACTGGACCCTATAGACAATTGAATATCTAATCCTAAACTAAGCCCTTTGTCAAAAAAGAACACGAAATAAGGCCAAACAATACATTCTTAGGCTATAGAATCTTAGTTATGTACAATTATGATGCATACACTAAGCAACTATAGTAATGATGTCAATTTCATATAAAGAAGAACCCAAGGCTATCAGGCATCATATATTTAAGCAATTCTATCATGCAATTCCTAATGATACATAGCCTATCACTAGCATGTTGTTCTAACATATCACAAAATCAAATAAGAGTGTGGTAATTTAGGGTCTACTTATTGGCTCTGACTGATCATACACATCACATCCTCCTTGATTACTTTAAAAACAATTTCAAAATCAATTTTAAAATCTTTTTCCTTAGATTGAGACTGGATTCACACGAGTGTTCCCCCAATTCACTGAAACCAAGGCTTTGATACCAACTTGTAACACCCATAAAAATCACAAGAAATTTAAACTTTTTAAAACCAACCCAAATTCACAAATTGTTTACAAACACAGTTTTCATAACATTTTCAACATCAGAGTCTCCCAAAACCAGAAGTCAAACACGAAGATGTGTACAGTCAAGCCTTTTCCTTCTCACGGTCATTTGAAGTACCTGAAACATAACCCAAAACTGTATGCCAAGGCTTAGTGAGATCCCCCAAAGTACCATCACACAAACACATAACATATATAATATCAACATGTCGGGTCCAATCAACCATCGGGTTGGATTACCCCAGGCCCATCAACCTTCGGGTTGGAATGCCAATACACTATGGGTCCAGTCAACCATTGGGTTAAAATACCCCAAACCCATCAACCATTGGGAAGGAATGCCAATATACAATTGGTATTGTCATCCTCGGGATGGAATTACCTTTGGCCCACTCAACAATCGGGTTAAATGCCTCCAACCTGTTGGCTCACACACAAAGCAGTAAAGCCTTAACCACCAACCAAATATGTGTACATATACATAACAGATATAATTATCCAACAGAAGAATAGGCAGATCTATTGATCACTAAGCATAGCAACATCTTATATACCAGGATACCGATCTAACAAATCACTACAAATCGATAATATACTATCGCATAACAGGATATCAAATCCAAAGTGTCGGCCTTGGTCCCTTTGACCCGCGAGTACAATGAGGAAAACTCACCTCGCAAACTGGACAAAGTTGATGAGGTCTCGTCTCCGAATCTCAACTCTCTAACCAACACATGTTCCTACCAAATGGCCAATCTCCATCAAAATCCCATAATTTTCAAAAATACCCTTAAGGTCAAACTTGGCTAAACTTGGTCAAAGTCAAAGTCAACTATCAAACCCACTGAGTCAACTCGACTGAATCCACTCAGGGTGTGCATACGGGGCGTACTCCAGAGGTACATTGGGCATACATGAAGCCTCACAGGTTAACCACCAGCGGTGTGGTTGATCTCGTACGCAAGGCGTACTCCGAGTACACGGGGAGTACCCTCGAAAGTCCAAAACAACGATTAAAATCTTAATGGTTTAAGCTCTTACATCTATAATTCAGATGCATGCCTAAAATCCTCTTAGGAGTCATAAAGTCTCCAAGTTTATCACTTAGCATGTCCAATAAATGCTTAACTCAAGGTCGTATTCCATTAAGATCTTCTAAATGATTCATGAAGCAAAACTAACCATTTGGAACCTATTTTTATGACTTAAGTCCCCTCTTAAGGTCTAAAAGGACAACTTGATGGTCTAGAACATTCCATGTTAAAGATCTTACATTTTTGGGACCAAAAACTCCATAAAGACATCCAAAACTTGATCTATATGCTAGAGGGATAAAGTAGAAAGCTTTATACCTTAGGAAGGTTGCAAATGATGTAGAAATCCTAGATCTAAGTGTTTCTCTCTTTCAAGATGAGTTTGGCTTTCTTCATTCTTCTTCTAAGGCACCAAAATACACACTCTCAGCTTGAAAAGGCTCCTCAAGGTGAAACTAGGGCTGCAAGGATGTGTGAGAGGGATGAAGGCAGATAAGGTGGATGAAATGAGGCCGTAACAGTGCTTAAATATGAGTCACACCCTAAAAATTTGGATTTTCATATCTGGCAAGTACGCCTACCATACAACGATGTACGCCCCGCATACTAGGGTGCGCCTTAATATGCTCAGTGTACATCACGTACGCATGGCGTACTCCCAAGAACAAAACAAGAAAAATGCCAATAGGGCTCGTTTTTCACACTTTGTTGGACTTAGGGACCAAAATGTAACATAATTAAATTATATTGTTGAAACTAGAAGTACCTTATCATCGGGATGTTACAGGAGAAGTATAAGAAAATTTAACACACACACACACACACACACACACACACACACACACACACATATATATATATATATATATATATATATATATATATATATATATGATTGAATATCTTTAATGTGTTAAAATTTCATCATTTTCTAACACTTCACTCATTGTGTATGCAGGTATTAATCGTTACGCGCCCTCTAGTGGGTTGGGTAGCATCGAGGGACTAATAGGGGATTACCAGGACCTAGTCGTGATTATTATAATACTAATATATATATATATATATATATATATATATATATATATATATATATATATATATATAGAGAGAGAGAGAGAGAGAGAGAGAGAGAATTAGATTACTTTGAGAACCAAAAATTCATGAGAATTAGACCTTTATCCTCAATTACTAGTTTATGATAAGATCATATATAATTATGAACATTAAGCCCAAGCTTCATAGTAATCGTTTCAAAAAGCTGTCAGGCAAGGATGGAATGATGATTTTGGGTTCTCTCTCTAAAGTGGAAATCGAGGAGACGATTTGGTGTTGTGTGATTTATAAGGTTCTGCGTCCCAACGCCTTAACTTTTAACTTCCTAAAAAATTAGTGTGACTTATTAAGGAGGATGTGATAAGGTTTGTAAGATTTTGAACTTTTCGGATCCCTTTCTAGAGTGTGCAACTTATCGGTCACATCCTTATTTCCAAAATTTTGTGATCCTCTCTCGTTGAAAGATTATAGGTTAGTCACTCTTGTTGTTTGCTTGTATAAGGTGCTCTAAAAAATGTTAACTAATAGCCTTAAAAAATATTGATGAATATAATTAGCCAAGACTGATCAGCCTATATGGAGGGAAGAAACATACTCTATGGTCCTCTTCTTTTGAATTAGATTGTTACATGGAAGAAAAAAATGAAGAAAAAAACAATAATTTTCAAGGTTGACTTGACAAATCGTTTGATTTATTGAGTTAGGAGTTGCTTGATTAAAGCTTTCCTTTTTATGAGTAGAGCATCTATCTAAGTTAATGGTGCTCCTACTAAATAATATGCTATTAAGAGTGGTGTTAGGTAAGGTGATCCGTTATTACCTTTTTGTTTTATTATTGTTCAAGAAGGTCTTTACATCCTATGGAGATCGCATGTGACCTTCATTACTTCCACAGTCTCTCCATTCATCATAATGGCATGCATATCTCTCGTCTCATGTACGTTGATGATGTCGCATTTATTGGCAAATGGTTGGAAGTAAATTTTCTTAATCTTAATAGATTGTTTCATTGTTTCTCCCAACTTTCAGTTTTTTATGGTGAATTTGAACAAAAGAAAGGTTTATAGAGTTGGTGCCAATGATTTGGGAGTTAATAGACTTGTAAACATCTTAAATTATATGCCCGCTTACTTCCCCTTCACGTACCTTGGTCTTCTGTTGGGGGCTAATATGAAGCTTGCTAAGATTGGATTCTAGTGATGGATAAATTTAGGGCCAAGTTGTCCAAATGGAGCAAAAGCCTATCTTTTGGAGGTCACCTCACTCTCATCAATTCGGTTCTTAATAGTCTTCCATTATATCTATTTTCCTTATTTAGAGCTCCATGGAATTTAGATTTTTTTTTCAAAGCATAAGGAGGAAATTTATTTGGGGTGGTGATGATAGATATAAAAAGCAAGATTAGTTGGATGGCTTAGGGGGTGGTTATAAAATTAAAGATAAAAGAGGGCTCGATGTTGGTTGTCTCGATTGCTCTAACTTAGCACTTCTTGCCGAATGGTGGTGGAGATTTAAATGTGGTGATAATTCCTTTTAGTATTCTTGTTTTAAGTCGATTCATAAACTTAAAATTTTGGATGATGTATCGATTACAACATGTTCCATAAAGGGTGTTTGGCTGAATATGTCTCGGATTATAGATGAGTTGGAGGACAGATGGATTTATTTCAAACTTATTCAAAAGAGTGGTTGGCATGGGAATGAAGTTGTTTTTGGAAAGAAAGTGGTGTAGTGATGTTCCTTTAAATATTCTATTTTCTTGTTTGTATGTGGTAAATATAAACAAAGAATGTTTTTGTTATGGAAAGGTGTGGTAGGGGATAATCTAATGCACAAGTGGGGTTGGGATTGGTCTCGATATTTGACAAGAGGAAGGGAGATGCTTGAGTTTTCAAACTTAACTAATTTTATAAATAGAAGTTAATCATTTCAGAATATGAATATATTATCATTATGAAAAACGATTAAGTAAATTATCAACCATTTGAATAAAATAACTGAGACATAAATTTAGACATGCTAAACTAAAACATACATTTTTCCAAAACAAATATTGTTTTACAATACAAGTAATTTATGTTCCAAACATAAATAATAAACTAAAATCCGAGAGTGTAGTTTCAACTTGATTATGCTCAGCTTGGTTAATCTTCAACGAATATTCATTTACAAATATTAGATTAACATTTAAGTATCAAGTACCTAAGTGTTATATGAAAAGTATGAGTTCTATCTAGTAGATACAAGAAGTACTAATCTCTTCTAACTTTCTTTCCAAATAAAAGGAGTAAATCCTCTTCCAGTGTCCATTTTCTTTACAAAAGAAACAAGATCCATCTATGTGGGCTTTAGTAGATTTCTTGGGCTTAAAAGTATTTAGTCCATAAGACACGGGCCTCCTGGATCACACAATGTGACTCTTTTAGCCTTGCATTATTCCAATGTTTAAAGTAGCTTTAAATAAAATATCACTGTTTTTATTGGAATATTGCTTGACCTATTATATCATCATATATAAGATTAAATTATCTAAGACTTCCTATAAGTCATGAATAACTACTCGTAGCTTGATGTTAGAAACATCTTAAGCATTATGGTGATGCCTTTACTAGGTATCATATTCAGGTTCATTGCTCAAAGCGAATAGTTTAGGACTCTTAAGACATGAACACATTCATTGACGTTGTATCTATTGAATGTTATTGTTTCATTTAGTTATTAAAGAAAATGACAATTCATGATAATGAGAATGGATTATATATATATATATATATATATATATATATATATATATATATATATATATATATATATATATATATAACTACAAAAGTTTAACAAAATTCATTTAATATTTTCAATATTTAATCTTTAATAATTAATACCCTTTTAGTTTCCAAAAACATTAATTATCAAAGTCTAGGATCCAAGTTGCAAAACAAATAAATGGTTAGGTATCATTTATCCCATCCATTTGAATTCAACCCGGTAGATATCGATTATCAAATATACCTCACTATATAATTCCTAGATTTATGAGATCTCTAATAACAAGTTTAATTAGACATGTTTGATCCCATCTATGTCTCATAACTCTCTTGCTTAGGTATCCTTTATCACAAAAGATTTCTGATCAAATCGTCCAATTTGAGAAACTTGTGTAATTAGCCTATAACTTGGTTATAGAAATCGCGAATACACCCCGACCATCAAAAGATAACACTAATTGGTTAGGTATCCTTTATCCCACTAGTGAATACAATAGACGTGCGAGTGTTCTTCAAAAGGATTGCATAGATTTGAGATTTATAAAAAGGGTCTTTATATGTTTTATAATTCTAGTTTAAAAATATATGATATCATGGTTATTACATGCATATAATAAACCATGATATCAATTTTCAAAAGAAAATCACTTTTAAAGGTTCTATATAAAAAGCTAGTTTTTATATAATTTGATGCAATTCAATTTTAATAACCAGTATTAAGTTTGAATGCATTTGAAGCTTTTATATCTTTAATAAAACTTCCTTTTATTAATTATATATTTTGATTTTGTATAAGTTATAAAAATCACCATTTTAAAACCCAAACTTCATGTGATGTTTATTTTGTCCAAAATTATTTTAGCATGTGAAAAACTAATTTTATCAACCACACAAAATAATGCGTAAAATAAACAACACAAACATGCATAAAAAAGATATTTGCATAAGCATAACCAGCTAATGACATTTTTGTGAGCCAACACAAAAATGTCAAGTCTATTCATAAAGGGACATATAAGGGAACCAAAAACTTCTTGTAATGTTGTTGTAAGCTCCCACTTGAGTAAAGACCTATTGCTTACAAAAGATTGGAAAAACTTCTTGAATGCTAAAATTCAGCAACTGCCACTAAAAGCCAATAGCCATTTGTGAACAGCAATAGTGACACTTTTCAGAAAATGTCATTAAAAATCCTGCACACCTTTTAGACTTGAAAATTGCTCTTTTGTCTTCAAAAAATGGTTCCAACTTTATTTCTTGTTACACTTTTGTACAAATAAATTAATTCCAAAAACTAATATATTACTTTATAAAAATAGCCATGAAAAGCTAATCTATTTAATTATTACATACCATATGAATAAATAAATTATTACAACCATTTTATAACAAAAATAACCAACACAACAACATAAAAACACATTCGTCATTGGCTAGTTTATGCACATCATATACATCAATATATACATCAAACAACCTTTGTTTTTCTAAGACAAATTTAAATGACAAAAGATGCATGAAACTTTTGTCACATAACATAACAAAAATAAGTTGTCATAATAAATATGTATGAACTTATTTTTATACAAAAACAAGTTATCCATATTCTCCAAAAACTAAGATTTCCAAAAATCTAACCAAACTTGCAAGGTGGCTCTAGTCCTTGTAATGGTGTACATGAAAGTGTTGGCTGTGTAGATAACACTAATAATATAATGTTAAATGTTGGTTCTTCTAATTCTAATGTATTAAATAAATATTACTTATGGCATTGTCGTGTTAGGAATATAAACAAGAAAACCATTGCTAAGCTCCAAAAGGATGGGATCTTAGAATCATTTGACCTAGATTAAAGTGATGTACGTGAGTCTGTCTTACTTGCCAAAACGAAAAAAGCGCCTTTCATAGGAAACTATGAGCAAGGTAAGAATATGTTGGACTTTATCCACATTGATGTATGTGAACCATTTATATATGCCACAAGTCTTGGTGAATGCTGTTGTATTAGGTGTCTAAGCCCATAACGATAATTGGTATGTACTTGATTTTATGGTAGCATGGTCCTTTTGGGTTGCCTTCAGACTGGCAACTAGACAGGATGACTATTGGAGAGGGATGTTGAGTTTATTATTTAGAATAATAAATTGGTGCATAAAAATGATTTATTAATATATTATAAGAATAATATATTAATTAGAAATCATATTATTAATATATTAAAAGTGCATGGGCTGTTTTTCAATTATTTGATAGTTGTGGTTTTTGGGCCATTGGATCACCCTTATTATGAAGGTTCGAAAATCCCTAGAAGGTTCTAGAGATTTTTGTCCAAGCCCTAAGGAAGGGGTCCATGGACTTGCTTAGGCCCTAAGCTAAGGAATTAAGTTTCCACCTTAAAAGCCTAGCTAGCCTCAACTATACATAGAACCCTTTGCCTCATGAATTCATGCACCATATTGAAACCCTAGAAGAGCCAAATTTCTGAGCAAGTTACTCCTCTATCCTCTCTCTCATATTCATCGTCTTTCCCTAGTGTGTTTGTGAGACATTGGAGGTACTACGCTTGTGGTACTTGTTCTCAAAAGTAGAGATCTTCAAGAATTGGTTGTTATTACTATATAGCAACAAAGATCTGTGTCTAATCTTTCATATCTAGATTTCGGAATATTATATGCATATTAGAGTTTTCTATTTTGTATTCAATGCTTTTATGTATAATAGAGAAAACATAGATCCAATCTAGGGTTTCATGTACACACAGGATTGTTTGTATAAAACCCATCGGTGGTATCACAACTTTTGGTTTTGTTTTCAGAAAGATTTGATATAATAGATTGAACTTGAAAAATTAGGGTTTATGGCAATTAAACCCTAGGGATTCGATTTTTCGAAATTAGGGTTTCGAAACCCTAGGTTCGAAATTTGATTAGGGTTTTTGAACCCTTTCCTTTGACCCTCTTATTTTTTATTTTTAGGGTTTGCTAGCCCTAGACTTCTCCAAAATACTTCACCCCCCCCCCCCCTCCATGATTAGATTTCGAAAATCTAGGGGATAAAGCGATTAGTTTAAATTATTTATTTAATTTACTGGATAATCCTTATGAGATTTTATAATTTAAATTAATTTTTTAATTTTGGATAATTACTAAATCAAGGTTTTTAATATTTAAGATTTTAAATTAAAAGGTATTAATTTCAAAAAATTTAAACTATATTAAAAACCCTAGTATTTTGAAATGTTTAAAATACACCCTTATAATATATATATATATATATATATATATATATATATATATATAATTAAAAGTTTAATATTATATATTTATAAGAAAAGTCAGTCTTACCTTTAGTGGACCTCATTCACGAAGCTGTCTATAAGGGGTGTTTAAGGAAGCACTTTGTAAAATGACAGTCATTAGGTATCCACTCTTCCCCACCGCACTCTTGACTGGTGGAGGGTCGTTAGCCGAATGGTAGGATAGGAATTCATGCTCTCATTAATAAGTATAATGATAAATATAAAGTAACTAAATGTTTTATAAATTCCTAATCATAGCTACTTTAGGAAAATGTGAATTTGATGCTAATCCATGAAATTGCACATTACATCTTGTGAAGTCGTTAGTGGAGCGTGTGTGGTTTACCGGCACACTAATATGGACTAACAAAGAGTGGCAATGGGTAGCTCATAAAGTATCATTGATCAATAGAGCGTGTGTGGTTAACCGGCACATTAATTAGGTCGTAAATGACATCGAGAGTACCAAGCTAATTCGCATGGTTATTCACACCTTGTTTGTGATCCTTAGTATCTCAATCGCAAACTTAAAGGGCATAATCAAGATTAAGCATGACATTGAAGAGTTCAATGAATCTCAAAGGTCTAGGAATTTCATTTAATAAAACCTATTTTTTTTTAAATTTCATTTTTCGTGGTGGAATTAGTAAATCGTCATTTACCAACCTTCAGAATAATTTACAATTAGATTATGACATCCCTTTTATGAATTGTAAATGATTGTGTTGGGTCCTAGCCTTAATATTTCATTTGGGTGTTATATTAAGGATTAAATCAACTCACTTGAATTTTTGTCTTTTGTAGATGTCTAGTTCTGAAAACTATGGTCTTCCTCAATACTTTCAAAAAATCTTTCCTTTTGAAGATGATCTTCCACGTGTCGATCAAGGTGAAAGATCATTCCATTCCTTGTGCATTGGTGGAACTAGACATTATACTTCACTTCCTCCACCTCATCTAGTGATTTTCCCTTACCCACGTTTTTGTCGACTTGAAAAGCTCAAGATCACTCAAGCCCTATTTACATGCAGACACCAAGATGGAAGTTATGTGTGTGCACACATCCTGAAGATGAAGTCGCACACTGATAAACCAGGAATGTTGGGTGTCGTTTTCCTAAGGAAGCTAAGTGTTGACTTGGTTCTTTAATCGCTTCCTGAGTCATATAGTCAGTTCATTAAGGACTAATATATGATAGAACATGACGTGACCCTTATTGATCTGACATATTTGCTAATTGTTGCTGAAGCAGCAATGATTTAGCGCACTGTTCAAGCAAATTTGTTTGGAAGATCTAACTTGGAAGATCTAACTCCTAAACTTCCATGGAGGTAGGCAATGACAACGATGATAGTCCAAAAATGATTCCTTCTCCTAAGGGAGAGAAATCTGGCAAGGTCAAAAACTCTAAGCGAAAGAGAAAAGCCAATTCAGAGATAATTTCACGTGTCACTCCTAAAGAGTCCATCTGTCTCTATTACCGATTAAAGGGGCATTAGAAGCAAAGTTTTCGTGACTACCTGAGAGATCTTAGAGATGGTAAAGCCAAATTGTTTAACTCTAGTTTAGGTACATCCACTATCTAACTTTATTAAGTTTCTGTTCGTAGATTCTAAATACAAGACGTGAAAGTTACATTTTGATGTTCTTCATAATCTAAGAGAAAGAAGGAAGCGTAAGAAAGAGTAAAGGCTAATTTTGATCTAAAGAAATGGATTTCAGTCACATGGTCAATGATCAGGATTTGGAGTTGCTACTTAGGAGTTATGATAGATTGCTTAGGAATATTTAGAAACATAGTTTTCATGTTTAATTGCATTGTAAGGACAAGTTTTTTCTCACATTATCAATAAAGTAAATTTTGTGGTTTATCTTATTTACTTTATGATTACTTGCAATGACATTTATGAAAATTGGTGTTTATATTTCTATTATTAGCAATATTGAAAATGGATTTGATTCTTAGTTATATACATTGTGGTAGTGTCATAATTTACCAAATAAGGAAGGATTCTCATCACCCAAGTTTCAATTGGATAGAAACTTGGAGTCATGCGATTCGAATTGTGTGATGTATGAGACTCTTGATCAATGGGAAATTAAGACTAATTCCTTGTTCATATATATATATATATATATATATATATATATATATATATATATATATATATATATATATATGTATATATATATATATATATATATATATATATATATATATATATATAAGTCAAGTGAAGGACGAAACGATCTAGTACACATCGATATGGACCGGTTATATCTAGCACAAAGAATGATAAAGTCTATTCGTCACGATTTACTGTTGGTTCAGTAAATATGGTTATTCTTATTAGATTAAGTATAATTCCGATACCTTGAAAAGTCTCAAAGTATAGCAGAACGAATAAGAAAAATCAATTGGGTAGAAAGATAAAAGTCTCTCCAATTTGAAAGAAAAGGAGAGTACTTTGGTATCATGTTTTATGATCATCCTAATGATTATGGAACCATGTCACAATTGATCCTCTACGAACATCTTAGTGGATTTGTATGACTAAGAAGAGGAATCAGGAATTGTTGAAATGGTTAAATAAAAAACAATGAGTTACACATAGTTCCAGAATCAAGTTTTAGAGTAATACTCTAGTTACTCCAGGTTGTACCTTGAGTAACATGTTCTAATTACGTTTATAACACCGCATGAAATGTGGAGTAGAAATGTTTTCTTACTCTTGCACATTTGAAATTGGTAGTTGTGATGTTTTGGCTAAAACAAAGATCAACTAAGACCAATTAGATGAAGTGTTTTCTTAAGAACCCACACTAACTCTTGGATATTTGTTTGTCGAGGAATGTTCCTTGACAGAGAATCTTATATGTCAACAGGTCTGTGGGATTTTCAGTGGTCTTGAATAGTTTCAGGAACTAATCAAGAATAAACCTTTTAGTTATCACTAGCACATGACCTGAGGTTTATAACCTATCATGTTGACATATTCTTGTTTCTGTGCCCATTCCAGTTATGTTGCTTATGCATGTGAGTTCTATGAGTTTTCATTTGACTGCATAAGGCAAAGCACCTTGATCAGTGAAAGTACATTGATCTGTATTGGTGAGCTGCTCAATAACTTGGAAGCACTGATAGGCTCTTGTGCTGCCAAGTGGTAAGAAATTAAGATGAGCGAGTTCAATCCATATGAGTTTGAATTTGTCATAAACCTTGTCTTATGATAGTGATTGGAAATGACAAATTCACACGAATTGAAACACATACACCATAAAATCTAAAGTGGAAAGAGGTTTCTCTCTACTTCATGAAAATGATTGTGAGGAAACGCTTTCACTAGTAGATTTATAGGATTGATTAATATCATTAGTGTTAGCAGTTGTGGTAATTGCATTTTCAAATTCAAGTATGATTACGATATCCCTTTTAATAGTTCGAATTGTGAGAAATGGCAAATAGTTTGAACACGTAGGACTTATTTCTATAAGTTTAGAAAGGGTTTAGACACGCATATGAGTTATCTAATGAAAGGTATGTGAGCTTGAGAAGTCTAGATAAAGGCTTATTGAAGCACCACATATCATAAAATCTGAACTTTGGTAAGAAAGTCAATTGATATCGATTTCTAGAAGTCCAGCTGATTTCTGAGTATATATCAAGGCTAGTGGGAGCATAATTGTTATGCTAGAAAGAGTATAGTTTTTATGCTAGTGGGATAATAATTGTTATACTGAGTGTTGCAAGTAGGCTATTCTGGTTGTAGGAAAAAAATGGCTACAAATTTGCAAGTTGCAAAGTTTGGAAGATGTTTCGCTATAGTAAGGCATAAGGGAGAGGGCACTAATACTCCATTTCAAATCAAAAAGTTTAGATTGAAATTTCAATGGAACTTAGTCATTAACATATATGAATATCATGTTGAAATGTTTCAACATAGGAAATTCGATATATGGAAATATTATAGCAAGAGACTGAGCAAGTATCATGTAAGACATCATGAATCGAATCCCATATGCTCCGGGTATATGATCAGTTGCATGTTATATAATATTCACTTGTTCTAATTTTTTACTAAAGATTGGTTGCTTATGAACAGTTGGAAGTATAGTAGCGGATAGACCATATTGACGTAATTCTAGATATTTGGAGTTCTGTTAAGAAAGGATCTCATATGGCAATATGAATTTTTTTTTCATTATGGGAGTTGGATATTAAGATCTATGTGTTAGCTAGAAACCTTTATGCAAAAGGGATGTTAAAGGAATGTGCTTTGAATGCGATACTTCATTTCCATGAAATTGTTTTGTAACCAATCTCCAATGGAATACTTTGTAATATCATTGGAAAAGTCTCTGTGACTTTGGTGCCTCGACATTAGAAAATGATCATTACATTAAAGATTAGACTTTAATAGATTCTAGTAGTGGCAAGAGTTTGGTAATCTTACACTTGAAATAAGGATTTTGGAAATGTGAAATGAGCATCATTGGAAATGTGTTCAATTGATCTGTTTCACAAAGAAAGGGCAATAGATAAATGTAGTGTGCGTGTTTTATGCATGGCATGACTAATGTTTTAATTCAAGTATTAAGTTAATTACTCAAAACATTATACAATGAGTAAAGTCTGATTAATATTTTGATTAAATAAAAGGGCTTTTATTTATATTCAAGTGTTTTGAGACCATAGTTAATTAGGTTATTCTTGTGTTTCATTTCACATGTTTTACTTCCCGAATAATTGGATTATTCAAACTATCAACAACCGATCATACTTTGGAAGTAAGTAATGAAGTAAGACTGTCATGAATTGGCTTGTAGATTATCTAAGTGTTTAGACTCGGTTGTGCATTGATAATACGTAAACTCGTTAGTAACTTGATGTTATAAAACGTATTGTTGTGTGTGACTTGATAAGTAAATAGTGCAAGCATATGAGTCGAAGTGTATCCATTCCTTTTATCCTAAATGGGATTAAAGCGATATCTCTGGGCCCCTTGATGAGTTAGTGATGACATCTGAAGTGCTTGGCCAAGCTTGGACTAAGTTGATGTGTTCAACTGTAGTCTGAATCAATCGTCTTGAATCATAAATCAGAAAACAAATCTTGGACAGAGAGATTGATTGTAATATATATCTCATCTCCATACGATATCTTGTAAAATGGTGGGATATTCGATCACTTATCTAAGGACGCGTCACTGATTAGATCAGAGTTCGATAGCTTCTTTTGAGAGCTACGATTGCTAGTCAAATTTTGATGTCATACTTGAAATTATAGTCATTAGACTTATCCAAGTGGGAGATTTTTGGATTAGGTGTCTAAGCTCATAACTATAATTGGTATGTACTTGATTTGATGGTAGCATGGTCCTTTTTGGTTGCATCCACACTAGCAACTAGACAGGATGACTATTAGAGAGAGAGGTTGAGTTTATTATTTAGAACAATAAATTGGTGCATAAAAATGATTTATTAATATATTATAAGAATAATAGATTAATTAGAAATCATATTATTAATTAGTATTTTATCATAAATTAATGTAGAATTAATTTTGGGATTAAAGGAACTGACTAAAAATGCAGGGGCTGTTTTGCAATTATTTGATAGTTGTGGTTTTTATTCCATTGGATCACCCTTATTATGGAGGTCCAAAAATATTTAGAAGGTTCTAGAGATTTTCTTCCAAGCCCTAAGGAAGGGATCAATGGACTTGCTTAGGCCGTAAGCTAAGGAATTAGGGTTTCCACCTTAAAACCCTAGCTAACCTCAACTATAAATAGAGCCCTTTGCCTCATGAATTCGAGCACCATATTGAAACCCTAGAAGAACCGAATTTCTGAACAAGTTACTCCTCTCTCCTCTCTCTCATAGTCATCATCTTGCCCTAGTGTGTTTATGATCCATTGGAGGTACTACACTTGTGGTACTTGTTCTCAAAAGCAAGGATCTTCGAGAATTGGTTGTTATTACTATATAGAAACACAGGTATGTGATCTAATATTTCATATATAGATTTTGAAATATTATATGCATATTATGATTTTTTATTTTGTGTTCAATGCTTGTATGTCTAATAGAGAAAATATAGATCCAATCTAGGGTTGCATGCACATATAGGATTGTTTGTATAAAACCCATCAAATGTTACTTTATGACTTTTACTAATGATTATAATAGATTGGTTATATCTACTTAATGAATCATAAGTAAAAAACGTTTGAAGTGTTCAAAGAATTCCAAAAGGAAGTTGAAAAGTAACTGAGCAAGAAGATCAAGGTGGGTGGAGAATACTTGAGTCTTAAATTTATCGAGCATCTAAATGATTGTGGAATTATATTACAAATTTCTTGTCCTAGAACACCACAAATGAATGGTGGTTCTGAGAGAAGAAATCGAATGTTGATTGATATGGTTCGATCAATGATGCTTCAAGCAACACTTCCAATAAGTTTCTGGGATACAACCTAGAAATAGTCATTAATACATTAAACCTCCTACGAACTAAGAAGGTTGCTAAGACACCTTCCGAAATGTGTAATGGAAAACCTCCCAATCTTGCACATTTGAAAGTCTAGGGTTGCGAAGTTTTCTTCCTTCGCGAGGCTAACGATAAATTGGAACCTAGATTGAAAAAATGTTTCTTCATAGGCTATCCACAAAAGTCTTTTGGATACTTGTTGTATAATCCTTCTGGGAACAAGGTTTTCATTTCTCAAAGGGGCATTTTCCTCGATAGGGGGCTAATATGCAAAGTGACTAGTGGTAGTCCTATAGACTTGAAGAAATTGAAGAGTCAAACGAAGAAGGGCCTATAGTTGAAACTGAAACTCAACCCGTGAGAAGAACTACAAAGAATGAGTCGATTCACATATGCTTCTGCTATTTGATCGATCAAATATGTCAAGACATGTACTAGACATGATATCATATATGCTCTGAGCATTGTGAGTCGATATCAAGACAATCATGGATATAGTCATTAGACGGCCATAAATAAGATCCTTAAGTATTTGAAAAGACCTAATGATATGTTCTTAGTATATGGTGGTAGAGAAAAGTTGCGAGTTATAGGTTATACTGATACGAGTTAGACAAGTAGGGATAACTCTAGTTTGCAGTCAGGATGAGTGTTCTTACTAAATGGAGGAGCAGTTACATGGAAAGGTTCCAAAAAAGAACTGGTGGCACACTCGACATGCGAGTCAGAGTATATTACAACTAATTAAGCCGCAAAGGAAGCTACATGCTTAAAAAACATCATCGGTGATCTTGGAGTTATAACAAGCATCAAAGAGCCTTTGGAGATCTTTATGATAACAAGGGTGAAGTCGCTTTTACTAAGAAACCCAAGGACCAAGGTAACTCAAGACACATACTTAGAAAATACCACTACGTTCAATATAGAGTAGAAGATGGAGGCATCATCATGAATTGGGTATCATCTGAGGATAGTATTTTTTTATCTGTTCATGAAGCCATTATCAAAAGAGAAACATGATTCCCATGCAAGGAACATTGGCATGAGACTTGATAGTGATTTGATGTAATAGTTTAGTTGTTTAGTTTGAAATATTTTGAAACATATAATAGTATGAATTGTAATCGTTTAGATGTTTATTTTGTAGTAAATTAATAAAGAGATTTTATTTGATATTAAAGTCGTGTTAATTAAAATATTGTGTTTCATTTTTGCATGTTTTGAACCTACTTCCAAAATGTTTGATTATGTTCAAACATCCACAGTTGGTCACATTTTGGGAAGTGAATGAAGTGATTTAAGACTATCATGAGTATTAGTTGATTCGCCAAGTTGTTTTGGGTACTGTAATAGAGATTGCGCTAAGACTCATCAGTACTTGAAATTGAAATTTTAAGTATTGGAAAAACCCAAACTTAGAGATTACTTCGTAGATCTAGTTACAAGTATGGGTTTTGCTTGCAAAATCTTTTGTGCATTGGTATGCTCCAACATTATCTGTAACTGGTATTCATAAAGGGTATGTACATATATGATTAGACGATTAGACAAAAACTATGTAGTTAAAGTTTATTTGTTTCGTTTTGTAACTAAGAAAGAGATATCTATGGTCCCCTTGATGATTTGGTGCTGACATCTGAAGTGCTTGGTCTAGCCCTGACTAAATTGATGAGTTTAATTTAGAAGTCAAATATGATCGTCAGAAATTGTTAACTGGGAAACAAAATGTTGAACGTTGCGTGACATAATTTTAAGAAAGGTTTATAACACTTATCAAATGTAGAGTAAAATGCTTTCTACTCTTGTACATTTAAAAGTGGTAAATAGTGATGTTTTGGATAAAACAAAGACCAACTAAGACCAATTATGTGAAGTGTTTCTCTTGATAAGAAACCACACTAACTCTTGAATATTTGTTTATCTTATATGTCAAGAGGTCAATAGGAGTCTTAAAGATCTTTAAAAGTTTCAAGAAGTAATCAAGAGTAAACATGTTGCTAATCACTAGCACACGACTCGAGGTTTGTAACCTATCGTGTTGACATATTCTTGTTTTTGTGCCCATTCCAGTTAAAGATGACTATGCATGTGAGTTCTATGAGTGCTCAATTGTTTGAATAACAACTTGGAAGCAATGGTAGGCCCTTGAGCTGGCAGGTGGCAAGAAATTAAGATTGAACAAGTTCAGTCCATATGAGTTTGGATTTGTCACTAACCTTATCTTTTGATTATGGTTATGAGAAATTCACATGGATAGGAACACATACACCATAAAATCTAAGTGTCATAAGGTTTCTATCTAATTAATGAAAATGATTGTGAGGAAACGCTTTCACTAAGTAGATTTTAAGGAGATAGCTTTTGTGATATTTGCATTCTCAAATTCGATTATGATTACGACATCCCTCTTCATAGTTCGAATTGTGAGAAATAGAAAAGGTCTAAGCAATTGAGACTTATTTTTGTAAGTTTTAAAATTGTTTAGACACACATGTGAGCTATCTAAGGAAAGGTGTATGAGTTTGAGAAGCCTAGATAAAGTATTATCGAAGTATCTCATATCAGAAATCTGAACTTTGGTAAGGAAGTCAATAAGTATTGATTTCTAGAAGTCCAACTGATTTCTGGGTACATGTCAAAGCTAGTGGGAGCATAAGTTTTATGCTAGTAAGATAATAATTATAATGCTAGTTGGAGCATAATTATTATGGTAAGTGTTGCAAGTTAGCAATGTTAATTATAGAAAACAAAAGTTTCAAATCGCAAAGTTCCAGGGTTTGAAAAGTTGTTTTGCTATAATTAAGGGAGAGGAATTCATACTTCATTTCAATTCTCAAAGCTTAGATTGAGATTTTAATCAAGCTTAGTCAAAAATATATATGAATGTTATGTTGAAAATATTCGACATAAGGAAATTCTATATATGGAAATATTATAGCAAGAGACTGGTAAAGTATCACGTCTTTATGTGAGACATTATGGATCGTATCCCATATGCTTCGGGTATAGGGTCGATTGCATATGATATAATATTTATGTGTTCTGAATTTTCCAAATGCCTAGGGCATTAAAAGGGAAAATGGACCAGAACTGGATATGACTAAAATGGTTAAGCAATTATCGAGGACAATCTGGGGTGTACCAAAGATTGGTTGCTTATGCATAGTTGGAAGTATAGTGTAAATTTTGGAAGGACCATGTTGGCATACTCTAAGAAGAGGTAACTCTTGTTCAGAAGTGATAGTCAAAATGGGAATATGGAAATGTTTCCATAAGTGGAAGTTATTCTTTAAATTTGAGTAAGATTAGAAAACTTAATGCAAGAAGGATGTTCAAAGGAATGCACTTTGAATGTGAGACTTTGTTTCCATGGAATTGCACTCCATTGGAATACTTTGCAATGTCTGTTGCCAAGTCTTTGTGACTTTTGTGCATAGTCATTACAAGAGGATCATTGCATATAAGTTTGGAATCTAACATATTACAGTAAATGGCAAGAATTGGGTATTCTTACAAATACGGTAAGGATTTGGAACTATGAAATGAGTTTAACTGAAGATGTGTTCAGTTGATCTATTTCACAAAGAAAGGACCATAGGCAAAAATATTGTTCGTTCTTGGAAATTGGAATGCCTACTGTTTTAATTCAAGTGTTTAGTTGATTAGTTGAAACATTATACAATGAATAATGTGTAATCAATATGGTGATTAAATAAAAGGTGTTTTATTTATATTCATAAGTTTTGAGAGCATATTGGATTCGATTATTCTTGTGTTTCACTTTGCATGTTTTGACTTCCCTAATAACTAGGTTATTCAAACTATCCATAGTCGATTATACTTTGGAAGTAGGTATTGAGGCAAGACTGTCATGAATCTGACTGTACATTGTCTAGGTGTTTTAGACATAGCAGAAGTTTGTTGTAGTATTCATGAGTACTTCTGGAATAAGATTCGAGTATTGGATTTAACCCATGATCATCTGAATCACTTCATGGATTTTATCATGAGTGATTGTGAGACGATAATATGTTATGTTCTTGAAACTAAGACATGTGAGTTGTAGTTTGCAAGTACAAGAAAGCATTTGAGTCGAATTTTATCCATTCCTTTTACCCAAAGTGGGATAAAAGCAATATTTGTGGGCCTCTCGATGATTTAGTGATAGCAACCCTAAGTGCTTGGCCAAGCCTGGACTGATTTGATTTGTTCAGTTAGTCGGTCGCCATAATCGGAAATCAGGAAACAATAGATGGACCATTAGAATGATTATAATCATGTCTCATGTCCATATGATATCTAGAATGGAGGAATATATGGTCCCTTATCTAATGGATGCGTCACTGACTAGGTCAGAGTTCGTCAGCGGGTTTTAAGAGCTATGATTGCTAGTTGACATTTTGGAGTCGTACTTGCAATAATAGTTATTAGACTTATACAAATGGGACACTGTTGGATTAGGTGTCTAATCCCATAACTATAATTGGTATGTACTTGACCCGAGAGTAGCATGGTCCATTTCGGGATGCATATCACGAGGACAATTTGATAAGATGGATACTTGAGTAAGAGGTTACTTATGATTTATTAATATATTATAAGTTCTAATATATTAATATGAAATCATATTATTTAATTAGTATTGATCAACAATTAATTTGGAATTAATTATGTGATCAAAAGAGACTAATTAAATATATGGGGATTGATTTGGAAAATCAGTGATTCTTCTAGTGTGTGCAAATTGTTATTAGGATGGGCTAAACCAATATGGTAGTCCATGGATAGTCCATCGAGGTTTAACCCATGGAGCCTAAGTAATATGAAAGGTCATGGGCATTAGGGTTTGCATGGATGTAACCCTAGACTTTGTCACACTATAAAAGGACTCCCTTAGCACCCAAAATCGACAACTAGAGTTCTTGGAGTTCATTAGAGCCGATTTTGGAGCAAGCAACATCTCTCTTAATATCTCCTTTCCCCTAGGTGTATTGTGAACCGTTTAAGGCATCACACTTGGGTGCTAAGTTCTTAAAAGCCAAATACAACAAGTTCTACAAGCTACATAAAGTGGTAAACTCCTAACTAGTATTTTATGTTGTTTATGTCAATTGTATGGTAGTTGTAGGCTTAATGCTTTGGAAACAATATTGCATGTATAATTAGAGAAAACATGGATCCAAAGCATTTAGGGTTGTATGTGCACCATAGGATGTTGTAGTATACTAAAACCCAACAAAGATGTGGCCACCTTTCTTGACACAGAAGCTTCCTAAAACTGGGGGCATACACGTTTGAAGTGTGTGAACCCCTAATACTATGGGTTAAATCCTTAGACTTTCATTTAGTAATGATGAACCCTAATACTATGTGTTAGTGTTGTTGGATTAGTGTCTAAGTCCATAACTATTTTGGTATGTACTTGACCCGATGGTGCATGGTCCTTTTGGGTTTCCTTCACCAAAGCAACTTGATAGGATGAATTATGGAGAGAAAGGATTAAATATGATTTGTTAATATATTATGGGAATAATATATTAAAGGAGAAATCATATTGTTTAATTAATATTAGTCAATAATTAATTGGTAATTAGTTTTGTGACTAAAAGAGATTAATTAAACTTAAGGGACCGGAATTGTAATTATAGGATAATTGCAATTTGGGCCATGGATTGCCTTGAATCAAGAGGTGGACGAATTCTATGGGGAAACCCATAAGGAAATCGTCCATGGGCTTGATTAAAGGAGTCTATGGGTTGCTTAGGGCTTAAGCAACCAAATTAGGGTTTCCTTGTTAGATAACCCTAATAGTCTCACTATATATAGAACCCTTAAGGCTCAAAAACGTGGGGAACTTCTTTTCTAGGGTTAGAACACGTTTTGGGCAGCCTCCATCCTCTCTCCTCTTCATCCTCTTGCTTATGGTGTTTGTGAGCCATTAGAGGAGTGACACTTGTGACTCTAAGCCTTCCAAAGTCAATTCAAGGAGGAATTGGGATTGTTATTACTACATAACAATCAAGGTAATATCTTAAACCTAATTATATGTTAATATTGATTTCCATATGCTAGAATTAGGGTTTATAGTCTTGGATTCAAAGAATGTACAATAGAGAAACCTAGATCCAAGCATTAGGGTGTGTATGAGCACATAGGATGTCTTATGACCAAAACCCATCAGTGGTATCAGAGCCTAGCTTGGTTTCAGTTGTATTGATGCTTGGTATAACTGGAAAATTCGATTTTTTGGATTCTGGAGGCTGGACTCGCCAAGTCCATGGCTGAACTCACCGAGTCCATGCTGACTCGACGAGTCCAAGTCTGACTCGACGAGTCAACTCGTCAGATGGAGGGTACTTCGGGATTTCTTGCTGTTTTTGCTTATGGATAGTTACCTTATCATGTTAGATCAATATTAATCCGATTATATGATATATTTGACTGTATTTTTGATCTAATTGAAGATATTTATCAATTAATAAGATAATTGTTTCCTTATAAGATAATTGATTAATTATTTTGACTAAATTGATAAATTGTTTTGCAAGAAATCATTAAATAAATAAAATATGGATAATTATGTGATTAAATGTTAATTTGAATTATTTGTTATTTGATCCTTGTTGTTATGAAAAGTTTCATATTTTGCCCTTTAGGTTTTATAGTTTAAATTGAATCCAAAAGTTTTGTTGTTTTGAAATTTAAATAGTTAATACCCTAATGTTTTGAAAAAGGTTTCAAAACTTGCCCTCAAGTTTTGGAATTTAAATTTTAATTAAATAGTTTAATTTTGATGTATATTTAAATTCTAAACCCTAATGTGTTGAAATGTTTCAAAACTTGCCCTCAAGTTTTGGAATTTAAAAGTTGATTAAAAGTTTAATTAGGAATGTTAAATTCTAAAACCCTAGCAAAGTTTTGAAAAAGTTCAAATCACACCCTTATGGTTTTATTAATTAATTAAGGTGTATAATTAAAAGAGGTTTAATAAATCCATAAAATTTTAGTTCTACAATTTAATTGAATTAAAAGTATAATTGTTAAATTAGACCACCTAATATTTTAAAAGTATAAAATACACCCTATACTATATATAACATTAAAAGTCTAACATTATATATATGTATGAGTAAAAGTCAGTCTTACCGTTAGTAGGCCTCATTCACGAAGCTGGTCTATAAGGGGTGTTTAAGGAAATTGCCTATAAAATGGCGATTGAATGGGTATCTACTCTTACCCACCGCACTCTTGACTAGTGGAGGGTCGTTAGCCGAACGGGTAGGATAGGACGAAACCTTCCATTATAAGTATAATGAATTATAAAAGTAACTAAATGTTTTCAAAATTCCTAATCTTAGTTACTTAGGCAAAAGTGAATTGATGCAATTCCATGAAATTACACTTTGTGCCCTTGCGAAGACGTTAGTGGAGCGTGTGTGGTTTACCGGCACACTAAATGGGTCTAAGCAAAGGTAGCAAAGGGTGACTCAATGTTTGTCATAGTTCGGTGGAGCGTGTGTGGTTTACCGGCACATCGAATAGGTGACTATAACATGTGAGGGCACCATGTAAGTTTGCATGGTTATTCACACCCGCTTTGTGATCCTTGGCATCCCAGTCACAAACAAGAGGGGCATGTCGAGATATAAACATGCCATTGAAAGTTCAATGTATCTCAAAGGATCTAGGAGTTTTCATAGATTTAAAACTTAAATTTCTTTTTCGTTTTTCACGATGGAAATTAGTGAATCGTCATTCACTTACCTTCAAATGTTCTGCAATTTGGGTTACGACATCCCTCTCCCGAGTTGTAGAATATTGTGTTGGGTCCTAGCCTTAGTATTTCATTTGGGTGATTTACTAAGGACTCTATCAATCAACTAACTTGAATTCGTTTTCTCCCGTTTTGTAGATGTCAAAGTTTGACAACTATGGTCTTCTCAAATCCCGTGGAACAAGCATTCCACATGAAGATGATATTCCACGATTCGATCGAGGAACAAGAGATCATGTTTCACTTCCTCCTCCTCCTCCAATTATTCTCCCTAACCCACAAGATTGTAAAATTGAAAGGTTCAATATCACTCAAGCCCTTTTTGGCAAGTAAACATAAAGAAGGAAAGTCAGTGTGTGCACACGTCCTAGGATGAAGTCGCACATTGATAGACTAAGAATGTTGGGATCCGTTGTTTGTGAGGAAATAGCTGTTGATTGGGTTCTTCAGTCATTTCCCAACTCGTATAGTGAGTTCGTAAGAGAGTACTATATGATGAACCGCGACGTGACCCTTATAGATCTCACCTATATGCTTATTGCTGCTGAATCAGCAATGGTTTGGCGCAATAGAAAATCAAAGTTGATTGGTGAATCTGCCTTCAAGACCTCTATGGATATAGACAATGGCAACGAAAGACATGTTATGATCGAAAAGTTCGATCATAAGAGAAAGGCAATGTTTGAAGGAGTTCCATGTTCTGTTCCAAAAGAGTCAATTTGCTTTTATTGCCAAGAGAAGGGACATTGGAGACGAAGCTGCCCTATTTACCTAAGAGATCTAAGAGATGGGAGAGTCAAACGTATGGCTTTGCTTTAGGTAAAATCCATTGACTAACTCTTTGAGCTTCTATTCTAGATTCTTAATACATAATGTGATAAGATTACAATTGATGTTTTGTAGGATCGAAGAAAAGAAAGGAAGCTTAAGGGAAGAAGTGAGTAGAATCTAACCGTGTAGGAATGAATTTCGATCGCATTTCTCGAAGATTAGATTCTTGAGCTACTACTTAGAGTTAGAATTAGATTGCTAAGAAATATGTATTAGCATAAGTTTTTCAATGAGTTGCATTGTAAGGACAAATTTTTTCCGCAATAAAATAAATTTTGATTTTGAGTTTTATTTATTTATCCTTACAATGGCGTGTATGAAAAAATTGATGTTAAAATGTTAGCAATAATGGATTTGGTTCTTCGTATGTTATTTATGGAAAGTTGAGAATTTACCAAATAGGGAGAGTTTCTCATCGCCCAAAGTTTCAATTGGACATAAATTTGGAATCACGCAACTTGGTTGCACGATGAATGAGAAATTTCATATTTGGAAATTAGACAAATTCATTGACAAAGTGTCAAGTGAAGGGCTAAGAGATCGAGCACACAATGTTGTGTGTTGATCAAGTCCACCATAACAGTAACAATGATATTCATCATGATTTACTAAAGGTTTAGTAAATATGATTATACTTACAAGATTAAGTGTAATTCTGAATTGATTAAAGGATTTAGATCAATAGCAGAATGAATAAGAATAATCAAGTAGGCAGAAAGATAAAAGTTTCTCCATTCTAAGAAGAAGGGAGAGTATCTTTTATGCTTTATGTGATGGGTTTTGAGCATTCCAACACTTCCTAAGTGTACATGCAACCGTAATAACCTTGGATCTATGTTTGTTTAATTATCATGCAAAGTTTAATTCCAAGGTTATATTCCTATCTAGCATACATGGGGAACAATTTTAACTTGAATCATAGATAGAATAACTTACCTTGTTGTTGATTGTGTTCCTTGAAACCTTGTGAGCCTAGCACCCCAAGTGTGATGCCTCAAATGCTTCACACAACACCAAATGCTCTTGGAAAGACTCTTGAGATAACACACACTTCTCAAAATCGGCCAAGCCCTCTAGTTTCTTAGTGTTCAACTTGTGTAGCCAATTTTGTGGAGAATGGGACTCTTATATAGTGTTGGCACATCTAGGGTTACACCATGTAAACCCTAATGTGTCATGACTCTTCATTTCCATGACCCATGGGTTTGTAACTCCCATGGAGCATCCATGGAGCATCCTATGGGTAGAACCCAACTTGATAATCCATGGAGCCTCTTAGCCCACTATACAAGATATGGATGATTTACATAATCAACCCATATATTTAATTAGTTATCCTTTGATCACTTAATTAATTCCAAATTAATTCTTTGATCAACTAATCAAATAATATTATTAATATATTAGAACTTATAATATATTAATAATCTCCAAGTGTTATTTCTCTCATTTAGTCTATCCAATTGCATGGAGCCATGCAACCCAAATGGACCATGCCGGGTCGGGTCAAGTACAAGCCCGAAATAGTTATGGACTTAGACACCTTATCCAACAGTCTCCCACTTGGATAAGTCTAATAACTATATCTCTAGTACTTCAGGAACCGACCAGCAATCGTAGCTCTTTCAAGGTCTCTCGGAACTGAGAAGATGATGGTACGCCATTTAAGATAAGTAATCATATAATCCTCCGTTCTAGATATCAGCCGGACAAATACATGGAACATTGTCTTGCTTATTGTCCAGCATTTGTTTCCCGATTTCCGATTTGTTTGACATAGAACTTAATTGAACACATCAACTTAGTTCTGACCGGGCCCGGTACATGGGTCAAAACAAAATCATCGAGGGGCCCAGATATCAGCTTCTAATCCAAGAAGGAACAGATAAACTTCGACTCATATGTTTGTTCTACCACTCATTGAATTACACACAAAAGTACGTTTTATAACATCGAGTTACCAATGCGGTTTCGTACAGTCAATGCATAACCAACTTGTAAGTAACAAATCATATCTCTAGGTTTGAAGACTTATATGATATTACCGTCTCACGATCACTCGAGATAAAATTCCATGAAGTGATTCCAGTGAGCGTGGGTTGAGTCCAATGCTCAGAACTTATGAGCACTCATGATTGTTGTAGCCTTGTCCAAGACCTCTACAACCAAACATGACAGTCTTGATTCATATCTACTTCCAACATATGACCGACTGTGGAGGTTTGAATAATATGTTATACCAAACAAAAGTATTCTGGAAGTCAAAACATGCAAAAGAAATATAGTAAACGATCGACAAGAGATAGCAACACTTTACTCATAAATAAAACATCTTTTATTCATCATTTAATGTCAATTACACTTTACAAATTTCTGGGTTATCTAACTACTAAATCTAATATCATCCTTCAGCCCTATGCTCCGAGCATGCTGAAGATGCTTAACCCGAGTCAGTCCCTTTGTGAGGGGATCTGCCGGATTCTCATCTGATGATACCCTCTTTGCCACGAGGTGTCCTTCTTCGATCCGATGTCTAATGAAGTGGTATTTTCTGTCGATGTGCCTGGATCTCCCGTGATCCCTTGGTTCCTTGGCTAAGGCAACAACACTTTCACTATCACAGAAAATTTCCATTGGCTCTTTAATAGCTGGTACAACTCCAAGGTCTCCAATGAAGTTCTTCAGCCATATCGCCTCCTTTGCTGCTTCACTAGCTGCAATATACTCTGATTCACAAGTAGAATCTGCCACTGTCTCTTGCTTGGAACTCTTCCAAGAAATTGCTCCTCCGTTTAGGGTAAAGACCCAGCCCGACTGAAAGCGGAAATTATCCCTATCAGTCTGGAAGCTAGCATCACTATACCCTACAACTCTCAAGTCATCACTCCCACCGAGGGTAAGAACCCAGTCCTTAGTCCTCCGTAGGTACTTGAGGATATTCTTTACCGCAGTCCAGTGTGCCTTGCCAGGGTTCGCCTGATACCTGCTAACCATGCTCAAGGCAAAAGCTACATCGGGTCGAGTACACG
Organism: Lactuca serriola; assembly: GCF_051521515.1. Taxonomy (NCBI): domain Eukaryota; kingdom Viridiplantae; phylum Streptophyta; class Magnoliopsida; order Asterales; family Asteraceae; genus Lactuca; species Lactuca serriola. The sequence goes on from NC_136410.1 coordinate 138,888,108, forward strand.
TCATAGCATACATGATCGATCCTACAGCCAAAGCATAAGGTGTTCGACTCATTTCTGCTATCTCAGCCTCAGTGCTAGGGCTTTGTGTCTTACTCAATCTGGTGTTACTCTGGATGGGTAACTCTCCTTTCTTGGAATCCTGCATGCTGAATCTCTTCAGCACCTTATCCAAGTAGGTACTCTGACTAAGTCCAATTAGTCTTTTACTCCGATCTCTCAAGATTCTTATCCCTAGAATATAGGCAGCTTCACCAAGGTCCTTCATAGCGAAACACTTACCAAGCCAGGACTTTACTTCCTGCAGGGTTGGAATGTCGTTTCCTATGAGTAGTATGTCATCCACATACAATACCAAAAAGCTGACTATACTCCCACTAGCCTTGACATACACACAAGATTCATCTTCACTCCTAGAAAAGCCAAATTCCTTGACCTTTTCATCAAAGCAAAGATTCCATATGCGAGGTGCTTGCTTCAATCCATAAATGGATTTCTCAAGCTTACACACTCTATTAGGGTACTCGTTGCTGACAAAACCCTCTGGCTGACTCATGTAAACATCTTCAGCCAATTTTCCATTAAGGAAAGCGGTTTTTGACATCCATTTGCCATATTTCATAGTCATGAAATGCAGCTATGGCTAACAGAACCCGAATAGACTTAATCTTGGCTACCGGAGAAAAGGTCTCATCATAATCCACTCCAGGAATTTGAGAGAAGCCCTTTGCAACCAGTCTAGCCTTATAAGTGTGTACTTTACCATCCATGTCGGTCTTCTTCTTGAAGACCCATTTGCACCCTACTGTCTTACGACCTGGTACATTTTCAACCAAGTTCCAAACTTGATTGTCATACATGGATTGTATCTCGCTATCCATAGCCTCTTTCCATTTAGCAGACTCGGGGCCTGCCATGGCTTCCTCGTAGCTGTTAGGGTCATATTGACTTACTAGTGTCTCATCACTAATAAGTGTCTCACCTTCTGCAGTAATATGGAATCCATAGTAATGCTCAGGTGCACTCCTAACTCTCGTGGAACGTCTCAGAGGTACAGATTTGTCAATTGGCTCAACAGGAGTTTCCTCCTCAAGTTGAGGGCTAGAGTTTGAAGTTCCTTCACCGCTTGATTCTTGAATTTCTTCAAGATCAATTTGCCTCCCACTGTCTCCTTGGCTTATAAATTCTCTCTCTCGAAAGACTCCTCTTCTTGCTACAAAGACCACATTGTCACTAGGTCTGTAGAAGAGGTAACCAAAGGATCGCTGTGGGTAACCGATGAAAATACACCTCTCGCTTCGAGGTTCGAGCTTATCATGAGTCTCGCGTCTCACGAAAACCTCACAACCCCAAATCTTGATGTGGTCTAGTTTAGGTACTTTACCAGTCCACATCTCGTGAGGAGTTTTGGCAACTTTCTTTGTAGGGACTAGATTAAGAATATGAGCGGCAGTCTCTAAGGCATACCCCCAGAATGAGATTGGTAGCGTAGCTCGACTCATCATGGAACGAACCATATCTAACAAGGTTCGATTACGCCTCTCAGCCACACCATTCAACTGTGGTTTCCTAGGAGGTGTCAATTGTGAGACTATCCCACATTCCCTTAGATAGTCGAGGAACTCTGAACTAAGATACTCACCACCACGATCGGATCGAAGCATCTTAATGTTCCTGCCCAATTGATTCTCGACTTCCTGTTTAAATTCCTTAAACCTCTCGAAAGTCTCTGACTTATGCTTGATCAAGTAGACATATCCATATCTACTATAATCATCAGTAAAAGTCAAATAATAACGATTAGCATCCCTTGTGGCATGTTTGAATGGTCCACACACATCCGTGTGTATAAGGTCCAACAAACCTTCACCCCTCTCACACGAACCTGTGAAGGGTGACTTTGTCATTTTTCCAAGTAAGCATGATTCGCAACTATCATCTGACTTTAGGTCAAACGACTCCAAGACTCCATCCTTTTGGAGTTGGCCTATGCGCTTCTTGCTTATATGTCCAAGACGACAATGCCATAATGATGCTTTATCCAAGTTATTATTAGTAGAATCAATACACAAAACATTATTTCCTAAGTTATCTACAACAGATACAGCTTCATACACACCATCACAAGGTAATGCTTTAAAATAAAGAACATTATTAAAGAAAGCATCAATAGAACCAACTTCATTATTAAATGAAAAGGTAAACCCTTGTTTGTACAAAGCATGAAAGGAAATAATATTTCTTGCCATTCCTGGCGAATAACAACACTTATTCAAATCTAAACTAAACCCACTACTTAGCGATAAAGTATAAACTCCAATCTTGGTAATAGGTATAGCTTTCCTATTCCCCATGATCAAGTTTATCCTTCCTTGCTCCACATCCTCACTTCTTCTTAGTCCCTGCAAGTCACAACAAATATGAATACCACACCCGGTATCAAGGACCCAAGAATTAGAATGGGGTGAGTTATTAGAAATGATAGTGTAAATACCTGCATGGTTGGGTTTAACTTTCCCATCCTTCACATCTTGCTGGTATTTTGGGCAGTTCCGCTTCCAATGAGATTTTTCATGGCAATAGAAGCATTCAGCCTCTTTTGGGTCAGAAGAAGGAGTAATGAAACCTTTCTTGGTTCCACTTGAAGAAGAGCCATCAAGGGTCCGAACCTTGGTACCCTTCGAAAAGCTCTTTCTCTTTCTCCCTCGACTTTTCCCGATTGCCAAAACCGGAGTAGAGTTTTGAGTAGGAGTGATAGCAACCGACTTCTCCTTAAGACCTGATTCTGCGGTCTTGAGAAGTCCCTGAAGTTTGCTGAGGGTGACTTCTTCCTTGTTCATGTGATATGTCATGCGGAATTGATCATAGCACGATGGTAAGGAATGCAAAATAATATCTATTGCAAGATCCTCCGGGAAGTTCACATTAAGCTTCAGCAAACGATCCACATACCTTTGCATTTTCTGCATGTGGCTCGTGACGGATTCCCCGTCCTTCATCATGGTTGTTATCATGGAGCAGATGATCTCATACCTCTCTTGTCGTGCACTTTGATGGTATATTTCCATCAAATCTTGGTGCATGTCATAAGGGTAGAAATCCTCATAAGACTTTTGGAGTTCCGCTGTCATCATGGCCATCATGATGCAAGCCACTTTCGTAGCATCCCTTTCATGTGCCCGAAATTCAGCGATCTCCTGAGGAGTTGCAGTGGACTCATCAATCTCCTTAAGCTCCTTGTCAAGGACATATTCTTTGTCCTCGTAGCGGGTAATCATCCTGATGTTTCTGATCCACTCATTGAAGTTGGATCCATCAAAGGTGACTTTCCCACACAAGTTCATAAGGGTAAAGGAGCCATTAGGATTAGAACCAGAAGCATTGTTGAAAGACATCTGAAGAAAAGAGGACAAGATTAGTTTAGATATAAGAGAGTCCTTAATAAAACACCCAAATGTAATATTAAGGATAGGATCCAATCACAATATAATATAACTTAGAAGAGGTATGCCGTAATCTAAGCTATATCATATTTGAAAGGTAGGTGAATGACGATTCACCAATTTCCACCACGAAAACCGCAATATTTTAGTATTAGGTTTTTGAATGGTTCTTAGAAATTCCTAGATTCTTTGAGATTCAATGAACTTTTTCAAAGGCATGTTTCAATCTCGAGTGTGCCCTCCAAGTTTTGTGACTGGGATACCGAGGATCACAAAACGAGGTGTGAAGTAACCATGCAAATCACTTGGTACCCTTAAAGTTTATCACTCAATCGATGTGCCGGTAAACCACACACGCTCCATCGATACTATAATAAACCCTAAGTCACCCTTTACCTACCTTGTTAAGTCCAAGTTAGTGTGCCGGTTAACCACACACGCTCCACCAACAACTTAATCAAAGTGTAAAGTGTAATTTCATGGAATAGCACCTTATTCACATTTTTCCTAAAGTAACTAAGATTGGGAATTTAATAAAACATTTAGTTACTTTATAATATTCATCATACTTAGAATGAGAATTGTAAGTCCTTGTCTTACCCGTTCGGCTAACGACCCTCCACCGGTCAAGCAAGCGGTGGGTGAGAGTGGACACCCATTAAGTCACCATTTTATAGGCAACAACCTTATAACCACCTTATAGACCGGCTTCGTGAATGAGGCGTACTAGCGGTAAGACGACTTTGTTCTTATATATATATATATATATATATATATATATATATATATATATATAATTATTAAATCATAATAATATAAGTATAAGGGTTGAATTTTAACTTTTAAAATTCTAGGGGTTGGAACTAAAGTTTTAACTTAACTTTAATTGTTCCAAAACTTGAGGGCAAGTTTTGTAAACTTTCAAAACTTTTCATTTCTTGTAACTTATGAGTTTAATAGAGTAATAAAATGAGGACTTTTCATTTTTCCTAACTCTTGTGTTCTTTTAATGGTTTTTAATCCAAGAGACTTTTGGTTTTCCATAACTTGAGGACAAGTTATGGACTCCATTAAAACACATTATGATCAAGAATTAATCTACCACATAGGTTACAAATAATTCCTATGATCATCTAAACATCATAAGAACAAGAATATGAATATGAACACTTTCAAGAATCAAAATCACATTTAATCTTTGTAATTTTGATAACTAGTTGTTGTAAATGAGTTAGAAAAGACATTACACCTTCTAAAACAAGTTTTCAAGTACCAAAACATTTTAGGGTAATGATTCTAATCCATTTCCAGCAACTCAAGTCGAAATTCTGCACTCTGTCGACCCTACTCGCCGAGTGCATAAACCTACTCGCCGAGTAGGTTGAAGATACACATGAACTCGACGAGTCCTCCCCATGGACTCGCCGAGTCCATCAGTCAGACAGCAGAATTTTCGACTTTCTTCAACTTTTAAGCACAAATAACAAACAAACAAGCCAGGCTCTGATACCACTGATGGGTTTTGAGCATTCTAACACTTCCTAAGTGTACATGCAACCCTAATAACCTTGGATCTATGTTTGTCTAATTATCATGCAAAGTTGAATTCCAAGGTTATATTCCTATCTAGCATACATGGGGAACAATTTTAACTTGAATCATAGATAGAATAACTTACCTTGTTGTTGATTGTGTTCCTTGAAACCTTGTGAGCCTAGCACCCCAAGTGTGATGCCTCAAATGCTTCACACAACACCAAATGCTCTTGGAAAGACTCTTGAGATAACACACACTTCTCAAAATCGGCCAAGCCCTCTAGTTTCTTAGTGTTCAACTTGTGTAGCCAATTTTGTGGAGAATGGGACTCTTATATAGTGTTGGCACATCTAGGGTTACACCATGTAAACCCTAATGTGTCATGACTCTTCATTTCCATGACCCATGGGTTTGTAACTCCCATGGAGCATCCATGGAGCATCCTATGGGTAGAACCCAACTTGATAATCCATGGAGCCTCTTAGCCCACTATACAAGATATGGATGATTTACATAATCAACCCATATATTTAATTAGTTATCCTTTGATCACTTAATTAATTCCAAATTAATTCTTTGATCAACTAATCAAATAATATTATTAATATATTAGAACTTATAATATATTAATAATCTCCAAGTGTTATTTCTCTCATTTAGTCTATCCAATTGCATGGTGCCATGCAACCCAAATGGACCATGCCGGGTCGGGTCAAGTACAAGCCCGAAATAGTTATGGACTTAGACACCTTATCCAACATTGTGGTAGGTCTTAATGATTAAGAACCATATCTTAATTGATCCTCTAAATGAGTCTTAGTACAATTGTATGTCTAAGAAGAGGAATCAAGAATTGAGGAAATGGTTAAATCAATAAGTCAATCATACTTCATTCCAATAACAAGTCTTAAAGTTAAGATTGTGACATTGAGTGAAAGGTATTAAGAAGGTTTGTAACTTTCATTAAATGTGGAAAGTTGTGATGTCTTGGATAAGACAAAGACCAACTAGGACCAATTTATGAAGTGTTTTGATAAAAACTACACTAACTCTTGAATATTTGTTTGTCAAGAAATGTTTATTGACAAGAGAATCATATATGTCAAGGAGTCAGTGGGAGTCTTAATGGTCTTGAAAGGTTTCAAGAACAAATCAAATAAACCTTATCGATCATCACTAGCACACGAGTTGAGGTTTACAACCTATCGTGTTGACATTATTTTGATTCTGTGCCAATCCAATCAAGTTAATTATGCATGTGAGTTCTATGAGTTCTCATTTTGAACGCATAAAAGGCAAAGCACCTTAATCAATGAAAGGTACATTGATAGGAAAGGGTGAGCTGCTTAACTACTTGGAAGACATGGTGGGCAGCTGTGCTACCATAAAGGCAAGAAATCGAGATCAAGAAAGTTCGATCCATAAGAGATTGAATTTGTCGTAAACTTTGGTTTTGACAAATTCACATGGATAGGAACAAATACACTGTTTAAATCTAAGTGTCATAAGATTTCCTCCTTCATGAAAATGATTGTGAGGAAATGCTTTCACTAAGACAGATTTTAAGAAGATAGTGATTGTAAAATTGCATTCTCGAATTCAATTATGGTTACAGCATCCCTTTCCATAATTTGAATTGTGAGGTTTGGCAATTAGTCTTAATTGTTTAGACACACATATGAACTATCGAAGGCAAATGTGTATAAGTTCAAGAAATCTTGATAAAAGATTATCAAAGCACTAAGTATTAGAAACATGAACTTAAGAAATTCAATAAGCATTGTTTTTCTGAAGGTTAAGATGTTTATGAATACATGTCGAAGCTAGTGGGAGCATAAGAGTTATGTTTTATAATAATCATCAAGATAGTGGGAGCATAAAAGTTATGATTGTATGATTATTAAGGAAAGTATTGCAAGGTTAGCAATATTAATTACAGAAAACAAGAGTCATACTTTGCAAAGTTGTAAGAGTTGAAAGGTTGTTTCGCTATAATTAAGGGAGAGAATATTATGCTTCATTTAAAATCTAAAGGATTAGGTTGAGAAATGTTAATAAAATTTAGTCAATGGTACAAAGTGTGTTCTTAAAATTTCGATTATGATTACGGCATCCCTCTTCACTATTCGAATTTTGAGAACATAGCAAATAAAACATTATGCGTCGTGTCCCATACGCTTTGGGTATAGGATCGATTGCAAATGCTTTAATGTTTGACCATTCTAAAATTTTCCAAATGTCGAGCACATTTAGAGGGAAAAAGGACTAGAATCGGTTTAGGCTAAAATGATTAAACAACTATCAAAAGACAATCCAAGTTCGACGAGGATTGGTCGCTTGTGAGTAGTTGGAAGTATAGTATTGGAAAATATGGAAATGTTTCCATATTGGATGGACCATATCAACATCATTACGAATAGATAAGATTCTATTAAGAATGAGTTGTCATATGGAACATATGGAAGTGTGTCCATATTGGGAATTGAATATTGAGAAATCTATGACTAGATTAGAAACTTCTATGCAAAAGGATGTTCAAAGAAAGTACTTTGAGTGAGAGACATCACATCTATGGAATTGTCTTGTAACAATATCCGATAGAAGACTTTGTAATATCATTGGCAATAGTCTTTGTGACTTTGATGCAGTGACATTACGAAAGGATAAGTTGCATAGAATGTTAGAATCTAGCATATTCTATAAGTAGCAAGAATTTGATATTCTTTCACTTATGAAAAGGATTTGGAGTTGTGAAATGAGAATGATTGGAAATGTGTTCAATGTGATCTATTTCACAAACTAAGAACCATAGGTAAACATTGTGTGCATGCTAGGAGCATGGGACAAGTGTTGTAATTCAAGTAAGAAGTTGATCACCCGAAACGACAAATAATGAGTAATCAATATGGTGATAAATAAAAGGTGTTTTATTTATGCTCAAAGGGTTGAGGCCATATGGGATTAGTATTATTCTTGTGTTTCACATTTGCATGTTTTGACTTCCAAAATAATTGAGTTTATTAAGAATAATCGAATTATTCAAACGGGCCACAGTCGTTCATATGTTGGAAGTAGATATGAATGAAGACTGTCGTGAATTGGTGTGTGGATTGTCTAAAAGAGTATTAGACATAAGCAAATGTTTGCTGCAACGTTCATGAGTGCTTATGAATGTGATTTGAGCATTGGATTAGACCCACGCTCACTTGGATCACTCCATGGATTGTATCACGAGTGATGGGTGAGACGATAACATCTTATATTCTTAAAACCGAGATGTGTGAGTTGTATCTTGCAAATCGGTTGCACATTGATAATATGTAAACGCACCAGTAACTTGGTGTTATAAAACATATTGTTGTGTGTGATTCGGTGCGTAAGTACAAGCAAGCATTGTATCAAAGTTTATCCGTTCCTTTTATCCAAAGTAGGATAAAAGCGATATCTTTGGGCCCCTCGATGGTTTACTGATGACAAACGTAAATGCTCGGCCGGGCTAGGGCTAATTTGATTTGTTCAATTAGTCAGTCGTCATAAATCGGGAATCGAGATATAGTACAAAGAGAATGATTTGAAATCATTTCTCATATGATATCTAGAATGGAGGAATATATGATCCCTTATCTAAGGACACGCGTATCTGATAGGATCAGAGTTGACAGCGACTTTGGAAAGCTACGATTGCAGATCGGGATCTGAAGTCATACGCATAATAGTTATTAGACTTATCCAAGTGGGAGACTGTTGGATTAGTGTCTAAGTCCATAACTATTTTGGTATGTACTTGACCCGATGGTGCATGGTCCTTTTGGGTTGCCTTCACCAAAGCAACTTGATAGGATGAATTATGGAGAGAAAGGATTAAATATTATTTATTAATATATTATGGGAATAATATATTAAAGGAGAAATCATATTGTTTAATTAATATTAGTCAATAATTAATTGGTAATTAGTTTTGTGACTAAAAGAGATTAATTAAACTTAAGGGACTGGAATTGTAATTATAGGATAATTGCAATTTGGGCCATGGATTGCCTTGAATCAAGAGGTGGACGAATTCTATGGGGAAACCCATAAGGAAATCGTCCATGGGCTTGATTAAAGGAGTCTATGGGTTGCTTAGGGCTTAAGCAACCAAATTAGGGTTTCCTTGTTAGATAACCCTAATAGTCTCACTATATATAGAACCCTTAAGGCTCAAAAACGTGGTGAACTTCTTTTCTAGGGTTAGAACACGTTTTGGGCAGCCTCCATCCTCTCTCCTCTTCATCCTCTTGCTTATGGTGTTTGTGAGCCATTAGAGGAGTGACACTTGTGACTCTAAGCCTTCCAAAGTCAATTCAAGGAGGAATTGGGATTGTTATTACTACATAACAATCAAGGTAATATCTTAAACCTAATTATATGTTAATATTGATTTCCATATGCTATAATTAGGGTTTATAGTCTTGGATTCAAAGCATGTACAATAGAGAAACCTAGATCCAAGCATTAGGGTTTGTATGAGCACATAGGATGTCTTATGACCAAAACCCATCAAGTGTCTCTTTTCATGGATTTATTGAAGTTGGTTTAGCTTGTGTTTGATATATCAATACATAGTATGTTAAAAGTTTCAATCTTTGTTGCTTAGATTCCAAGTTATGTGTAATTGAATGATCACTTTAATTACATGAACTTGCTACCTAGTTGTTTATGAATCTTAAATTGCTAGAGATAGTGATTGATAAAATCCTATATTAGGTTATAAAGATAGTTGCTTTAACTGTGCTAGAGAACATAATTAGATCATAATTTATGTTCTGGTAATTTTTCTAGATCATGGATAATTAATCTTATATTTATCATGCATATCCTAATAATCATAAATCAATTTAGTGTCCGCTTGTGTAAGACCATTCCATAGTAGTTAATAAAGTTGGTGAAAACGTTAGGAGATCGGACAAAGACTTATAATAACATTTATATTGGTAACCAACTAAAGATAATCAATGTCATGAAACTAACCATAGGAAAAAGGGTTATTTAAAGCTAAACGATTTTTTTTAATTATCTTGATTTACAATCACCTTAGTTATTTGCTAGCTTTAATTTTTAGTAGTTTGAGTAATTAAGTTAATCTAAACTTGAAAAGTCAGATAAAAACCCATCGAATTTAGTCTATAAATAAAAAATTAATAGGTATAATAAAGTACCTAACTTACTTTAATCTAAACTTTTTTTTAATACCTGACTTACTTTACTCTACAATAATTGAACTAGGTACACTTCCTAAGTGATATTTAGGTAATTAAGTGTTGTTAGGTTTATAAATTAAAAACCAATAGGTATAATAAAGTACATCACATGTTCATAGAGATATCTGGAACAAAGGAATAATTGCTCACTTGCTTTAGGACTAAATTTTGATTCTTATCAGAGTTTGACAGTTGCATTGGACGACTACTTTGTTGATTGTTCATGAAATATATTGATCCTTAAAGTTAATGACTTGTCCTAGTGGGAGACTGTTGGAAATAATGTACAAGGTTGTTAACTGTTTGGATAATATTTCTAATAATAGCAGTGTCCTTTTGGGTTGGCATCATTATCCAAATAGTATTAAGGAAATAGAGATAAATAAGTTATTAAAGAATCAAGGAATTAATAAATTGATTGGAAATTATTTTCGGAATTAATTAAATTGATTTAATTAATTTAAAAAAATTGAATACTAATTTATCCACGTGATTAATTGGAATAATCCAAAAGCTCCAAGAGAGCTATGATGGACGGTTTTACATGGTCCCTGATAGGGATATGGAAGGTTTCAAATAAGGTGAGGATAAACCTAAGAGTTTGTATCCTTTAGGGTTAAATCAGTTTCCAATAGATAGACTTTTATGGGTCAAATTTTAGATGCTTTTTCCCTTTGATTTTCGCCAAACCTCTCTCTCTCTCTCTCTCTCTCTCTCCATACATTAGATTCTAACCTCTCTCCTATGGTTAGAAATTTTTATTAACCCTAGCCTAGGGTTTTTCCTTTTTTGCTTTTGGTGTTTGTGCTTCTAGCTACATTATAGGGATTCTACTTCGGATCCTTCATCCATTGCAAGCATTGGAACGTACGAGATTCTAATCGAGTAATCAAGAGATTAGTAACCTTTGGTCTACTTTATTTTTAAAATTCGTTCCTATAACTAGTAAAGCCTAGATCTAGGGTGCATGCACATTTAGGTATATCTTTTGACTGTTTTTGTTGTCTTAAGATAGTGTATTGATGCCACTAAAACCCAATAAATCTGCATCAGAGCTAAGAACATTTTTTTAAATGAAGGATTGGCACTAGACACAAGTGCATTTTTTGTATGCATTGTATGTGTATTGCAGTATGTCGTATTTTGGGGAACTCACTAAGATTCATACTTATAGTTGTGGAATATATGTATTTCAAGTAGTTTTGTTGATCATAGAGATGGCCAACTTGACTGTACCGCATGAGCATCGCTGATTATATATGTTTTTGACTTTCGATAATCCTATATTATCACTCTGTTTTGGAAATTATCATTTCACGATGCTGAACAAATAAGTTTTTATATTTCTTTTGAGAATGAAGTTAGATATTATATTATAATTTAAAGATGAAAATTTTGGGTTGAAATTTGAGATGCTACACGTGCATAATATATTGAGCTAATTAAGCACATAAAGGTAACTAGAACATATACGTACATAACTACTGATCTCTTTGGACTGCTTATCAATAACAACTTTTTATGAGTAAAACTACATGTATCATTACTAATCGATGACTGCGGACAATTACTTATCAATCTGCAACTTCTTCCATGGTCAATTTTACTGAGTTTCAACAATATTAAATAATTAAAACGAATTACAAATGTTTCGTATTTTTAAATGTTGAATCATACTTTAATGTCCAACATTCAGTTATGTGATCAGGAAGTATATGTGCTAGAGGTTTGATCCTTGAAGATGAACTTGTGAGAAAGGCAAACCATATAAGACATCATTTGTTTAAAAGCCTTATTTTCCATGAAAACTTCTTTACGCCTAGTGTATCATGACTTATTTTGACTAATTCTAGTTGCTAGTCTAGCCTACAAAAGGTTTGTCATAATGATAGTTGACGGGTTCACTAGAATTTCTTGGGTCATATTTTTTAAGAACAAAAGTGATGCAACATGTGAGATCATTTTACTTGTAGTAGTTTAGAGACTCAACATGTTGTAATGACCAAACAAATGACAAGTGACAATGGTACCAAAATTAGGAAGTTCACCTAAGAGCAATTTTGTGATGAAATAGGTATTGCACAAAATTCTGCAGCTCATAAAACTCTAAAGTCAACAATGTCATTGAAAGAAATGATAGGAGTCTCCAAAAAACTAGTAGAGCTATGTTGTCTAATTCAAATTTGCGTCAATCATGTAGGGAAAAATATACCACCACAACATGTTATATCTAAATTTGATCCATAACAATAGCAAGGCATGGAAAATTTGTTCTTGAAATATTAAAAGGAAGGAAACCAAACATAAGATGCCTTCTCGTTTTTGGATGCAAGTGTTCCATCCTTAACCAAAATGATCAATTATGTAAGTTTGATGAAAAGGAAATACGAATATATGAGGTTACTTAAAGTCTCTAAAGCCTTCAAAATTCACAACAATCATATGCAAACCATTATGATAACTTAAAGTTTAAAGAATCGTCTAATACATCGAAGTGATTAAGATTAGGGTAAGCATCACTACTAGAAAAAAAGGCTTTCCTTGACAGACAAGTTACGACGTACAATAGTCTTATGACAGGCATAAAACTTTGTATGACATATTTCATATAATATCAAAGATTTAAGGCGTCGTAAATTTACATTGTATTTTAATGTCTGAATAATGAAATAAAAAAGAATTAGTATTATAATGTCTAAATTAATTTGTTTTTATGATTTAATAAGATAAGAATAGAGCAAATATCAATGAGTTAATACGAAAGAGTTGATTTGTTTTTATGTCTTTCTCTCAAAGCCCTCAAACCCCTCGTACATGATATCATGTTCGTTCAATATCAAATTCATGGAAACCATGAAAACTCAAAGGAAGAGAAAACCAAGAAATTGACAAGCTTTAGCTTACTATATGTTGATTTGGCTTCGTCTCAAACCTCTACCTATGGCCATATCTCATCTATTCCACCATCTCTCAAATTCCACATATTCTACTTTCCGAGACCTACATAAAGTTTTCTCTGAGGATTAGGAGGACTTGATGATCGAATTTATACCTGAGTTTTTCCTTTTCATAAAACGAGTATCAGGGATAACACAATCCATAAGGAAGATGACGATGGTAACGAGGTCTTTGCCGCCTCGGCTAGGGTTCTGATTTCTTACACCATTGTTGTTGATAATCAATTTAAATGTTTTGTCACATAGGTTTCATATCGTTCTCGTGATTAAAAAATGGAGATGAAGCTAGGGTTATGTTTATGGTTTTATACATGTTCTAAAATTATATACATGTAAATACTTTATTCTTATTGCTCTAATTCACGATTCAATTTATGTCATGGGTTAGGAATGATGAGTGTCATACATTTAGCAAAACTTGTGAATTCTTCCGAGTTTCATTTACATCAAGATGTAATCGATGTTGCTTATTATCAAAACATTGTTTCCAGTGATGAAATATGGGAACATGTACTTAAGAAGTCATTGCTCCTTGTAACTTCTACCTAATAAAACAATCCTCCTAGTTAATGGTATATTTTAACTCATTGTTTATCAAGCATATATGTGAATTTTTATAGGTTTGAGAAGCTATTGAATGAGATATTAAACATTGAATTTTATTAAAAGATTACACTACTTCTCTATTAGTTTTGGTTATGTTATATCTCGATGTTTATATGACTTTGGTTTGAAATTGTTTAATTAAGATATTTGTTCATTTTCTTCTTTCATTGACATAAACCTATTGTTAGGGACACTTTCATGAATTACAACTATGAACATTAGTACATGATTATATGAATGTCAGAAGACAGTCTGTTTAATTAGAAATTATGATACTTGGATTGTTAATGTCAAATCTAGGAAAAAAATTGTTTGTATGGTTTCATGAATAATTAAACTGAATTTAGTGATTTTCTTCGCTAATTTCGTGCTCTCAACCGGTTTGGTTTATGTTTTCTTAGCTCTATATCATACTTTATTTTTAGGTTTTAGCTTGTCTTTGGATATTCATATTTAATCTTTAAATTCTCATGAATTTCTATCATCATTTTTCAAAATCTAAGCTAAATATCACTAACAATCAATTTCTTTATTTTGTGGTTTATAAGGATGAATACTTTTGATTCTCTTTCGAATGAATGATACAAAATGGAAAATATTATTCTTGTCAGCCTTGGAAGTTGTTTTTCACTCATAATACTTCCTCTTTTGATGATAATTATGAAAAATCAAAATGACACACGTGATGCCTGGAAGCATGGTTGATGGATCTTCAAGATTATAATATGGGCTTGTGCTTCTTATTCTCATTTTTCCTTCCAAATCTATTCATATCAGTATGTAGTTAGTTACCCTAACAATTAGCTCCCTACACTCTAGATGTTTAGAGCTTTAGAGCTTGCAAGTAAGTTGTATATGCCAAATTGGGTCTTCATTTTCTTTTTCTCTTTACTACCTATTATGAAAATAATTGAAGTGACACATTATTCTTTCCATTTCAGCCTCTCATGGATATTTTAGAATCCCAAACTTATGAAACATTTGAAAAATAAAGTGTCAAATCCATCCAGGTACCACCTACTTGCTGTCAAAACTCTTCCATTTAATCTTTGAATTATTCATGACTTATATTTGGCATTTGGATTTTTATTGATTTAAAAGTATTCTTTAAGTTTTTCGATCTTCTGATTTCAGATAGGATCAAAGGAAGTGAGTAAAGCATTGTGGATAGAGTTTCAGTTCATAACACTCCTACATCAACCATTATAAGCTTTAATCCATTATATATCAACTTTTGTTATAATGGAAAGTTAATGCCGCAAGCTTTTAACTTATATGTCAAATTCAGATTTTATGTATCCTAGTATCCTTTTTTCAATCGAGTTTAGATTAAATTAGAGGGTTGGTATAATAATACGACAATAATTTCCTGCGATAGATGATGGCATAATTTTTTTAGGTGATTGTAGCTCTGAAATATTTATACATGGACAACATAATGATTCTTAGTTGGCCCAAATCATTCTTGGAAATGATGTAATAAGTTATTGGACCTCTTATGAAGAAGAGTCGGTATGCTTCTTAGATCACTGAAGCTTTATTATCCATTTATACAAGAAAAAATCATGTCGTTGTTGTATGTTTATATATACTATATTATATTGATTCAGGTAAATTTTCATACTTGATAGTATCTCGCTTAGTTTTTACTCCCCTTTCATTGTTATTTGTGATTTTATTAGTCTATTGTATAGTTTCTTCTTGAAAAAGAATAATGGTGAGACTACATATGATAAAAAAAAATGATTACTTTTTATTTGTCCACAACCTTGTTGATTTATCAGTTGATAATGTACTTTTTTTTCTTTCCAGTAGAAACTATTGACAAATGCACGGTATTCCATGGCAGGTTTCAAAGGAAAATGGATTATAATCTTATCACATGCATTAAATATGAACAAAAAAAACCTTTTTTAGATTCTATGTATTTATTTTAACCTAACTTTTATTAGTATTTTATTTTAGTGAGAAATATTAAGTTTTCTGTGTAAAATGATTTTGTAACACCCGTTTTCCATGATGGATAAATTGAGGACTTAGAGGGATCAAAGGTACGATTTTTGGGAAATCTAGTGCCATAATGTGGTGATTGGAGCACCACGACATTGCATGTCAAATGCATGAAATGCACATATTGTATGGCCGCCATGACATGGCAAAAGGAAGCCCTCGATGTGGTAGCTGCTGTAGTCCAATCCCATGTTATTTTAGGATTTCTTCCATATTTAAGCACCTAATCACAAGGATTAGGTCATCCTCTTTAGCCTCCAACCCCTCCACTCGAAAAACTATCCTTCATAGATGATTATGAGCTTTTTTAATTGATTGAATTTCTTGTTTTTGGATTTTGGTGAAGCTTAAGGAAGGAGAAAGATCATTTTGGTGCAAGGGAGTAAGCGACCAGCTTGGAATCATCATCTCCTTCAAATTTCTAAGTTTTTGGAGGTATAAAGATCTCATCTTGACCTCTGTTCTTCTTGATGCAAGACGTCTATTTTGTATGATTTTGTGCCCTTCCTTGGATACTCTTAGTGTTTGAAGAACTCTAGAGCTTGTGATGGATTTCTAAGGTCTCTAGGCTTCCGATAATTAAGAAAAATAGGTCATCTTTGGAGTACTTTGTATCCATGCTCAAGATATAGCCTCACTAAGAACTTAATGGACTAAGGGTTTTAGATCTTACCTTGGGGTGAGGTCCTAATGGATAAATTTGGAAACTTTATCCATTAAGTAATTGAAAAGGACTAAATCTGAAGTTATGGGTTTAAATCTGTAAGGATTAAGCTCTTAATGAAGTATATGGGAATATTCTAGTTCCCACGATGTGGCAATGGGCTTGGAACAATGTGGTGGTTCTTTGCTTCAGGCTATTTGCATGCCCACGATGTGGCCAAGAGGTCTCTACATCGTGGTGAAGGTTAACTAGGTTGACCATTGACTTTTGTTGACCATTGGCCATTGAATTTAGACCAATTTTACTTTGAGTCAAACTTGAAGGATTGGGGTTATTGATTAAGGATCTATATATGTTTGGTGCTAGTTGGTTTGTGGGTGCGATTAGTACAAGGAGTGAGGGTGTTGTTGTGTTTCCTTGGGTCTTCGATTCGGGTGAGTTTCCTCACTATACTTTCTGTTACAGTATATATGCTTGTATGTTAGGATATATGAGTAATGGTATGTTGGTTAGAGTACCAGGAGGTTGGTGATCGTCTAGTTGAGTGCCCTAGGGGTTGTATATAGTCATGTAGGATAGCCTGAGAACTCTTGATTTAGGCTTTCTTGTTTGTTCCTTGTTTGTTTGTGGCTCTAGAGTGGAATCACCTATTCAACTGTCTATCCCACTTCTGATTACATGTACCTATGAATTCATTAGTGATCTGCCAGTTACAACGTAGAGTATTGTATGATGTTCGGTATGTAGTAGTGAGTTGTTAGACAGGTAGAATAGTTTAGATAGTTGCTTGTGTTTATGTGTTTGCTTGATTGTTTGTTTGATTTATATGTTGACATATTGGGTGGTAGGTTGAGGTGGGTAGGCTAAGATTCTCAAGTGGGCCAACAGTGTGTTGTAAGACCGTTACGGACCAGTTGTATGTGTTGGATTAGTGTTTAAGGTTGTAACTATATTTGGTAAGTACTTGATCCGGTTGTGCATGGTCCTTTTGGGTTGCCTTCACCATAGCAACTTGATATGGTGATTTAGAGAGGAGAGATATTATTATTAATATATTATAAGAGTAATATGTTAAAAGAATAATTATATTATTTGATTAACATAAGTCATAAATTAATTAGGAATTAATTTGGTGACTTAAAGAAATTCATTAAATAAAGGGGTATAAACTGTCAAACGTGTGAAAGTTGTATTTTGAGCTGATAATCCTTATGGATATAGGGTTGGACGATTTTAGGGATATGGATCACCTAGAAATCGTCCAAGGCCTTATCTAGGAAGGGATTTGGATTGCTTTGAGGCTAAGTTATCCAATTAGGGTTTAAGGGTGAAACCCTAGGAGCTCACAGTATAAATAGACCCATAGGGTTGAGGAAATCGGCCACCCTTGTGATTGGAGTAACCCTAGAGCCGATTTCCCTCTTCCTCATCTCTCTCAAATCATCTTCTTGCTAGTTGGTGTTTGTAAGCCATTAGAGGAGTGACATTTGTGACTCTAAGCTCCAAGAAGAAGAAGGTTTTCAAGCAAGTAACTCAAGGTATCATTCTAGATCTATTTTCATATGTTTTAACTATTTGATTACATTAGATCTAGCCATGAAAGTCTTGGATATGTTGCATGTTCAATTACTGAAACCTAGATCCAAGCTATAGGGTTATATGTGCACATAGGTAAAGTTCTTATGTCCAAAACCCATCAGTGGTATCAGAGCAATGATTGGTTTCAATTGAATGTGATGCTTAACTATTTTGCTTGCTAAAAATCATTTTTTCTTGCCCTCTGTCGACCCAACTCGGTGAGTCAGTGTTTGGACTCGGCGAGTTGGCCCTATTCGGCGAGTCCAAAGCTTGACTCGGCGAGTCCAAGCGTCAGTTAGAGGATAATTCAGGATTTTGTTGCTGTTTTGTCTTGGATTGATACGTAAATCTGTTTATTATGTAAAAATATAAATTTTAACTTAATTTAATGATTATCCTTGACATAAATATAGATAATTTCAAATCTTTTAAATATTAATTATTTATATGATAAATATTGGACTATTTAAGATTATTTGGTAATTATCTAATGACTAAAATTTAATTAGGTCAAATATAGATAATTATGAAATTAATTGTTTAATTTGAATTATTTGTTATTTGATCCCTATTGTTTGAAAAGTTCAATTTCTATCCCGAAGTTTTGAAATTTGAATTTTGTGATTAATAGTTTAATTTAGAAGAATTTAAATTTCCACCCGTAGAGTTTTACAAGTTTAAAATTCAACCTTATACTATTATATTATTAAAAGATTAATAAATATATAAGTAAAATTAAAATGCTAGTCTTACCGTTAGTAGGCCTCATTCACGAAGCCGATCTATAAGGTGGGAATAAGGTTGCTGCCTATAAAATGGCGCTTAATGGGTGTACACTCACACCCACCGCTTGTTTGACCGGTGGAGGGTCGTTAGCCGAACGGGTAGGATAGGGCGACTCTCTCTCCTCATTAATAAGTATAATGAAACTATAAAGTAACTAAACTATTTTTTAAAATTCCCAATCTTAGTTACTTTAGGAAAAGTGAATTGATGCAATCCCATGAAATTGCACTTTGCACCCTTGCTAAGAAGTTAGTAGAGCGTGTGTGGTTTACCGACACACCAATTGGTTCTAAGCAAAGGTGGCAAAGGGTGATTCATCGTTTATCATAGTTCGATGGAGCGTGTGTGGTTTACCGGCACATCGAATAGATGATTGTAACAATAAAGGCACCATGTAGATTTGCATGGTAATTCACACCCGCTTTGTGATCCTCGGTATCCCAGTCACAAACTAGAGGGGCATATCGAGATTTAAACATGCCATTGAAAAGTTCAATGAATCTCTAAAATCTAGGAATTCTCAATAAAACTTAAGGTTATGTTTTTCGTGGTGAAGAATTAGTGAATCGTCATTCACTTACCTCCAAATTATTTGCAGGATTGGATTACGGCATCCCTTTTCTAATATGTAAATAATGTTGTTGGGTCCTAGCCCTAATTTTTCATTGTTGGTGTTTAATTAGGGATCCAAATTCGAATCAAACTTTGTCCTTTCTATTTGTAGATGTCGAACGCAAACAACGCTGCTGCCAACTCATTCACCTTAATGAGTCTTTCCCAAAAGGTGACCTTCGATGGTACCAAATTTAGCGAATGGATAAGATACATCCGCACCATTGCACGCTACAAGGACAAAGAGTATGTCCTCGACGAAAAGCTCGAGAAGGTCAACCCGGAAATCGCTACTCCCGAAGAGATGACTGTCTTTGAGACACACGAACGTCATGCAACGAAAGTTCATTGCATCATGATAGCCACTATGAACCAAGAATTCCAAAAGTCCTATGAGGACATGTATCCATATGAAATGCATCAAGACTTGATGGAGAGGTACCACCAATGCACGAGGCAAGAGCGCTACGAGATCATCACTAACATGATCACCGCTAAGATGGGAAATGGAGAATCGTTGACTGTGCACTTGCAAAAGATGCAACGATATGTTGATCGTCTTCGCAAGTTAAATGTTAACTTTGGGGAGGATTTGGCCATCGACATTGTTCTTCATTCCTTGCCTTCATGCTACAACAAATTTAGGATGACCTACCAATTGAACAAGGAAGAGGTCACCCTAAGCAAACTCCAAGGACTCCTAAGGACTGCTGAGAGCAACTTGAAGGACAAGTCTGTTGCACCAACTCCCGCACCAACCGATGCTCCTGTTTTGGCTATAGGTCAGGGAAGGGGCAAGAAGAGGAAGGCTTCTTTAAAGAGCCACCGCAAGGGAAAGTCCAAAGATGGTTCCTCTTCTAGTGGGACCAAAGTTGATCCCGCTAAGCCCAACCCTAACCCGAAGGAGGCAGAGTGCCATCATTGCCACAAGATAGGGCATTGGAAGAGAAGCTGCCCGAAATATCTGCAAGCCATCAGGGATGGAAAGATCAAGCCATCTTTTGCAGGTATATACACAATTAAATCTAGTAATTCATCTCACACTATTTCTTGGGTTATTGACACAGGATGTGGTTACCACATTTGTTCTGACTTGCAGGGACTAAGAAGAGATAGAGATGTGGAGCAAGGAAGAATAAATCTAATCATGCGAAACAGAAGATCGTCGTCTGTCACCAAGATTGGTGTGTATTCTTTAGTGCTAAGTAATCGATTAGGTCTAGATTTAAATAATTGTTGCTACTCGCCAGATATGGCAAGAAACATCATTTCATTTCCTGGTTTGTTTAGACAAGGATTTAGATATTCGTTTAATAATATGAATGGTTCTATTTATGCTTATCTAAATGGTGTTTTATACTTTGAAGCTATGCCTTGTAATGGAATTTATGAAACTGTTATGGTTGTAGACAACCTAGGAAATGATGTGTTGTGTATAGATTCTTCCAATAGTATGGATAAAGCGTCTTTGTGGCATTGTCGTCTTGGACATGTCAACAAGAAGCGCATAGCCCAACTCCAAAAGGATGGAGTGTTGGAGTCATTCGACCTTAGGGAAGATTACACGTGCGAATCTTGTTTACTTGGAAAGATGACCAAGTCACCCTTCACTGGCACTTGTGAGAGGGGTGAGGGTTTATTGGATCTCATACATACCGATGTATGTGGACCCTTTAGATCCACCACAAAGGATGGAAACCGCTTCTACGTGACTTTCACCGATGATTATAGTAGATATGGGTATATTTACTTAATCAAGCATAAGTCTGAAACGTTTGAAAAGTTCAAAGAGTTCAAGAATGAAGTGGAAAATCAATTGGGCAGGAAAATCAAGATTCTTCGATCCGATCGAGGAGGAGAGTACCTAAGTCTTGAATTCCACGAATATCTCAAGGAATGTGGAATAGTTTCACAATTGACACCACCTAGGACATCGCAATTAAATGGTGTGGCAGAAAGGCGAAATCGAACCCGGTTGGACATGGTTCGTTCTATGATGAGTCGTGCTTCACTACCTATCTCATTTTGGGGGTATGCCTTAGAGACTGCCGCCCATATCCTTAACCGAGTCCCTACAAAGAAGGTTGCCAAAACACCTCACGAGATGTGGACAGGGAAAGCTCCCTTGTTGGCACATATCAAGGTTTGGGGTTGTGAAGTTTTCGTAAGACGAGAAACTCATGACAAGCTCGAACCTCGTAGTGAGCGATGTATTTTCATTGGCTACTCACAGAAATCCTTTGGATATCGCTTCTATAGACCGAGTGACAATGTGGTCTTCGTTGCGAGGAGAGGGGTTTTCCGAGAGCGAGAACTCATAAACCAAGGAGACAGTGGGAGGCAAATCGCTCTTGAAGAGATTCAAGAGTCGAGCGATGAAGAAACCTCTACCGCTGGCACTCAACCCGAGGAGGAAACTCTGGTTGAACCCATTGACGAGTCATTACCTCTTAGACGTTCCGAAAGAGTTAGAGTTCAACCCAGTTGTATGGTTTTCATATTACTACCGAAGGGGACACGTATATTAGTGATAGTACACTAATAAATCTAGATGAACCTAATTGCTATAAGGAAGCCATGGCAGGCCCGGAGTCTGCAAAAATGGAAAGAGGCAATGGACAGCGAGATTCAGTCCATGTATGACAACCAAGTTTGGAATTTGGTTGACAGTGTGCCCGGACGTAAGACAGTTGGGTGCAAATGGGTCTTCAAGAAGAAGACCGACATGGATGGAAACGTGCACACGTACAAGGCGCGATTGGTTGCGAAGGGCTTTACTCAAACTCACGGAGTTGACTATGATGAGACCTTCTCACTAGTTGCGAAGATAAAGTCTATTAGAGTGATGCTAGCTATTGTCGCATTTTATGATTATGAGATATGGCAAATGGATGTCAAGACCGCTTTCCTTAATGGGAAGTTGGCTGAGGATGTTTACATGGCTCATCCAGAGGGTTTTGTCGATCCGAAGCATCCGAATAGAGTGTGCAAGCTTGAGAAGTCCATTTATGGACTTAAGCAAGCGTCTCGCAGATGGAATCTTTGCTTTGATGAGAAATTCAAAGAGTTTGGATTTGTACGAAGCGAAGATGAATCATGTGTATATGTCAAAGCCAGTGGGAGCATAGTTAGCTTTCTCGTTTTGTATTTCGATGACATACTGCTCATAGGAAACGACGTCTCGACTCTGCAGGAAGTAAAGTCCTGGCTCGGGAAGTGCTTCGCTATGAAGGACCTTGGAGAGGCTTCCTATATTTTGGGAATACGGATAGTGAGAGAAAGAAGTAAGAGACTAATAGGACTTAGTCAGAATACTTACTTAGATAAGGTACTAAAACGTTTTAGTGTGGAAAACTCGAAGAAGGGAGAACTACCGATATAGAGTAATACCAAGCTGAGTAAGACTCAAAGTTCGAGTATCGAAGCTGAGATAGCTGAGATGTGCCAAGTACCTTATGCTTCCACAGTTGGCTCGATCATGTATGCTATGACTTGTACTCGACCTGATGTGGCCTTTGCTTTGAGCATGGTCAGTAGATATCAAGGGAATCTTGGTAGAGCGCATTGGATTGCGGTTAAGAACATCCTTAAGTACCCTACCTTCGGAGGACCAAGGAATGGTTTCTAGTCCTCCGAGGGAGTGATGACTTGAAGGTGCGAGTGTATAGTGACGCCAGTTTCTAGACCGACAGGGACAACTACCGTTCGCAGTCGGTATGGGTCTTTACCCTTAATGGAGGAGCAGTAACTTGGAAAAGTTCCAAACAGGAAACTGTAGCTGATTCAACGTGTGAGTCAGAATACATTGCAGCGAGTGAAGCGTCAAAGGAGGCAATATGGTTGAAGAACTTCATTGGCGATCTTGGAGTTGTGCCTGCCATAAAGGAGCCCATGGAAATTTTCTGTGATAATGAAGGAGTGGTTGCCTTGACCAAGGAACCGAGGGATCATGGTAGATCTCGACATATCGACAGAAAATATCACTTTATTAGGCACCGAGTAGAAGAAGGACACCTTGTGGTTAAAAGGATATCATCTGAAGATAACCCAGCAAATCCGCTTACGAAGGGACTGAGCAGGGTTAAGCACTTGCAGCATGCTAGGAGTATTGGGCTGAAGGATGATATTAGTTTAGATTAGATAGTATTAGAAACGTGTAATAGATAAATGTAATTGACATTTTATGATTAAATAAAGGAGTATTATTTATAAGTAATGTTACTATCTTATGTTAATTGTTTAGCTATTGTTTCACTTTGCATGTTTTGACTTCCAGAATAATTGAGTTTATTAAGAATAATCGAATTATTCAAATTTTCCACAATCGTTCATATGTTGGAAGTAGGTATGAATGAAGATTGTTGTGAATTGGTGTATAGATTGTCTAAATGGTATTAGACATAGCAAAGGTTTGCTGCAATGTTCATGAGTGCTTATGAACAAGTTTTGAGCATTGGAATAAACCCGCGCTTGCTGGAATCGCTTTGGAGTGATCGCAAGACGATAATATCATATGGTCTTAAAACCTAGATATATGGTTTATTATTTACTAATTGGTTGTACATTGATAATGCGAAACCGCATCAGTAAATTGATGTCATAAAATGCATTGTTGTGTATAGTTGGTTAGTCGATAAGTAAATGCATATAATTCGAAGTTTATCTGTTACTTTTATTCTAAGAGAGTAAAAGTGATATCACGGCCGCTCGATGATTTGATTTGACTTATGTGTCGGGCCCGGTCAGGACTGAATTGATGTGTTGAATTAAGTTCTATGTCGAATAAATCTGAGATCGAGAAAATAGTTGCTGGACAATGAGTATGACAATGTCTTATGAAATTGTCTGCACGATATCAAAACAAAGGACTGTACGATCCCTTATCAAAAGGACATGTTACTGATAAGATCAGAGTTGACAGCGTCTTTGAGAGCTACGATTGCTAATCGGATTGTGTTTGTGTTTATAGTTACTAGACTTATCCAAGTGGGAGACTGTTGGATTAGTGTCTAAGGCTGTAACTATATTTGGTAAGTATTTGACCCGGTTGTGCATGGTCCTTTTGGGTTGCCTTCACCATAGCAACTTGATAGGGTGATTTAGAGAGAAGAGATATTATTATTAATATATTATAAGAATAATATGTTAAAAGAATAATTATATTATTTGATTAATATAAGTCATAAATTAATTAGGAATTAATTTGGTGACTTAAAGAGATTAATTGAATAAACGGGTATAATCTGTCAAATGTGTGAAAGTTGTATTTTGAGCTGATAATCCTTATGGATATAGGGTTGGACGATTTTAGGGATATGGATCACCTAGAAATCGTCCAAGGCCTTATCTAGGAAGGGATTTGGATTGCTTTGAGGCTAAGTTATCCAATTAGGGTTTAAGGGTGAAACCCTAGGAGCTCACAGTATAAATAGACCCATAGGGTTGAGGAAATCGGCCACCCTTGTGATTGGAGTAACCCTAGAGCCGATTTCCCTCTTCCTCATCTCTCTCAAATCATCTTCTTGCTAGTTGGTGTTTGTAAGCCATTAGAGGAGTGACGTTTGTGACTCTAAGCTCCAAGAAGAAGAAGGTTTTCAAGCAAGTAACTCAAGGTATCATTCTAGATCTATTTTCATATGTTTTAATTGTTTGATTACATTAGATCTAGCCATGAAAGTCTTGGATATGTTGCATGTTCAATTAGTGAAACCTAGATCCAAGCTATAGGGTTGTATGTGCACATAGGTAAAGTTCTTATGTCCAAAACCCATCAGTATGATGTAGGCATGGGAGGGGAACCAGTCGTAGACTGGAGGCCCATGAGGGCAGTCTAGGTGTACTGTAGGCCTCGCGAGGTGGTCCATTCAGACTGAAGGATTATGTGTGTGTGTGTATGCATTGTATTTGTATTGTGGTGTGTGGTATTTTGGGGGAATTCACCAAGCTTTGGATTATAATTGTAGATTAAATGTTTTTCAAGTACCATTGGTGATCGTGTGAAGGCAAAGTCGTGACTATACACACTCATCAACAACATTGGGGATTTCTTATTTATTATATCACTCTAATTTTCAAACAATTATAATTGGAACAAATGAGTTTTCTTAACTTGAGTTTTTTGAAAATGGTATTCTACCATAATTAAAAATGAAAATTTTGTTTGTAAAAATGGGACGTTACATATTTGCAAAGAAACTAGAATGTTTATGTAATTAATTAAAGAGTGATTAATAATATGTAGGCCATGGCTCTTGGTTTAGAAAAAAAAACTTGGAAAATTTGCTCTTGCTTATGCAGTTGCTGGATTAACTACTCCTTACTTTGGTAAACGGTTAGTTTACTATTTACCATACTTTTGTTTTTTTGTATTTTTTAAAAGAAGGATATACCCTTCTCAAATAGAGTTGATACTATTCAGATGTTTAAGCTTGAGGTAGTATGATCATTTATCAAGATTTTGAGATGAATGATGATGACCGTCTGTTCATTTAGGTTCGAAATTAATAAAACTCTAATCAATTGTCGGTATTATTTTTAAAAACGCATGCAGGTTTCAGGGTAAAGTCACAAATTGTTCAAGACGAGTTAGTAAGGCTTATGGAATCAATGGTAGTGTTGTGTTTATTAAGGTAACTTT
Organism: Lactuca serriola; assembly: GCF_051521515.1. Taxonomy (NCBI): domain Eukaryota; kingdom Viridiplantae; phylum Streptophyta; class Magnoliopsida; order Asterales; family Asteraceae; genus Lactuca; species Lactuca serriola. The sequence goes on from NC_136410.1 coordinate 138,914,174, forward strand.
CTTAACTAAAGAGTAAATTGCATTTTTGGTCCCATGTACAACTATTGTTTTTCCAATTTTTGGCCCAAAGATGTCATTTCTTGCAATTTGGTCCTTATTAGATGTTTTTGTGACATTTTTGGTCTCTGTAAAATTAAAATGACCATTTTGGTCCCTTAGTATACCTTTTTTTTTCAATTTGATCCTAGAATTCTTTTTGAATTTTATCACTCACTGTTACCATCAAACCTACTAACATTCCAATGTTTTTTTTTTCGAAAAATCCATGAAAATTTCATGGCTTAATGCATGATCTAACTTATAAGGTACTGATGCCAATAAGATAAATATTTTGGTAAGCACAGACTACAGTTTTAACTTCAACCAGTTTGTACTTATGTTAACCTTTATTTACCAACTATATGTATTTGATAACTACTTTTTGATGGATTTTGAACTCACTTTTGTATTTGACATTATGGTTTGTGTAATGAATTTTCTTTTTGTATATGTATGATATTTTATTTTGCATTACAAGACATTATATGTGAAATTAGTTTGATTAATATTTGATATATATATATATATATATATATATATATATATATATATATATACACACACACACACACACACATACATAGACACAAAAACACACGTCAAATGTATGTCGTAAAATTATATCAAAAATCATGACGTTAAATATATGACGTACCTTTAAGACGTAAATGTCTATCAAGAAATACGTAATTTTACGAACTATGACATACAATATCAATCGTAAATATATGTCATGTATGTTTGTCATAATTGTAGGTCATAAAGGTCCTTCGTAAATTTTATGACAAACCAAATGACTGTTGTTTTCATTTATGACATGACTTTCAACGACATACATTTGTCTTTCGTGTATACGCATTTACGACTGTCTGTCAATGAAAGTTTTATTTCTAGTAGAGCATACTGCATTTTTTGGTCAAAACCAAATTGAAAATTGAATGGTACACCTTTTCAGGAGATTGAAATTACATGGTGCAAATTTTTATGCAAATGCTCGATTTTGGTTTATGCATGCAATTCGATGGCCTTCTATTTTCGTTCGGGTTTTAACCTAATTACAAGGGTTTGGTTTTATTTTCTGAACCATTTTATAACCACAAAAATTGAAGACTGTCATTTGAGATTTTGAAAAAGAATGAGAGGTTGTGAAACAAAGCCACTATAATAAGAAAGGATAAAGATTTTAAAGGGTAATATATCTTTTGATTTGTATACATTTGGTCACTGAGTTTTTTTTCGTCCACATTTACCCACTCAGCTTGTTAAACTGTACACATTTAGTCCTAATGACTGATTACTCTAAGTTTGCCAAGAAAAATGACTAATATGGTAATGCATTTCTTATTTTATATACATTTAGTCCTTAATATTTTTTTGTTTCAAAATAAGGTTTTTTTGTACTCATTCAGTACTTATTAATGATTTCTTTAGGTTTTTCTCACGACATATTACATGGGACGATTATTGATGAAGTATTTGGGGTTATTGATGTTTATGTCCATCGTGATCTCAACTGTTTGGTTGCGTAAGTCATGTGGTTTAACGTAGGTCTTGTGTTCTGAATGTCGTAATTTCTTCATACGATATCAAATTTTAACGATCTTTATATCCACGTGTTCATTTTTTGAGTCTACTACAATTTTCGTTAAGATTACTCCCATTTAAATGTAATATATTTTTACTTACGATTTTATAAAAAAATATCCATACATGCATTTATAAAAAAATTTATAGATATAAAGACCGTATGTGAAAATATATTATTTTTTAATGGGAATAATCTAAACGAAAGTTGTAGTAGACTAAACTATGAACGCATGGATATAAAGATCGTTAAAATCCGAAATCATATGAAGAAGTTATGGCGTTCATAACAGATGACCTAAGCAACAAAGTAGTCGGGACCGCGATGGACATAAATATCAAAATTCCCAAACAGCTCATTAATGATTGTCTCATGTAAGATGTCGTGAGAAAAAACTAAAGAAGTCGTTCATAAGTACTAATAAGTACAAAAACAAAAATGACTTATTTTGTAAAAAAAAAAATTGTTAATGAATAAATGCGTACAAAGATATTAAAGACTAAATACGTACAAAGTGAGAAATATATTACTTTATTAAGTCATTTTTACCGGTTAACCCCGGTTATAAGGACTGAATGTGTACACTTTAACAAGTTGAAGAGCTTAATGTTGACGAAAAAAAACTCAGTGACCAAATATGTATAAATCGAAAAATATATTATCCTTTTAAATCATTATCCCTAATAAAAAAAATCTTGACTTATTATATGTGATTGAGAAAAGAAGGTTGAACATTTCATGCAAGAAAACGAGTCATTATCTCTAATTTATGTGTTAGAATAGAACTCTTAACTGACTTCACGTTTCTTACTTTCCTAGTCAATTGGTAACCGAAAAAATATTAATAAATGTAATATATTTTATAAATAGGAAAAAATATTTATATATATTTCACAATTCTTAACATCAACATGAAAATACACATCTAGCGAATTAAACTAATTAAAATTAAATAATCTTTTTTTTTTTTTTGAAATCCAGCTTCCATCCATATCCACCAACGTCAGCATCATAATAATATAAATAATAATTAAAATTATAGTTAAAAACATCAAAAGTTAAATGCGTTATAGCTGGCTGTGGGTCCCACTTGATAATGACGTGCCCCTCTAAAATGATGGTCTGAAAACAGACACCAACAGATTTCAGATAACTACAAAACATACAAACGGGCCGAAAGAAGGAGGGCCATTATTCGCTGCCACGTCATCCAACTTACAAAACGACAAAACACCACCACCTCAATTTCAACTAACAACTTACATGGCGCTAAATTTCGGGAACCTTATTTTAGTTTGCCACGTGGCAGATTCTCGACGCGCTATTATCTTCGCTTGTTTTACACGTGAGTCTTGTTTCTTTTTAGTATTTTTGACATGAGCCGACCATTTGGCCGGTAAGCCGATTTATGGTTTTCAATTATTATTATTATAGGTATTTTAATATTTGGACACGTTTTTTATTTGTGTAATTTTTTTTTTTTTTTTTACCATGGTGGTTCGTTAGTAGGATAAGATTAATAATATGGTCGTTGAAAATGTGTACAAGTGATTATTAGAGTTGATGATAACGTGTGAAGGTTGTTATTAAAAGTTTATAACCACTAATTTAACGTTTGCAATATGGGGAAAATGAAGTGACTTATATGAATCTTTTGGTTGATAACCTCGTATCTAGTCATGGAAGATTTGTTAATGTGTCACACGTAACACTTGAAAACGAGTGTTCAAGATATTCCTAGAAATCCATGATTTTGTATGTAAATGTTTATGATATGATAATAGCGAATAAAATTAATTATTTTTAGTAGTTTACATCTTTCTTGTGGTTTCAATGTGAATTTTAGAAAAAAAAAACAAAGTGTTTGATATTGAAGTGGATAGAGATGAAGTCGGGTCCCTCCCTTTCAAATCGTATGGCTTCTTGATTGCTGCAAACATGAATATTGCAAAAATTTGGTCCATTGTCATTTAGAATTTACAATCTAATTTAAATAAAGAATAGAAATCTCTCATTTGGATGGATGTAGTTTCATCCTTATAAAATCCGTTTTTGGTAGTCTTCCATTTTATCATTTTTCTCTTTTCAAAGCTCCAATAAAAGTTATTGAAGCCTTGAAAAAGAAGTTGAAAATGGTTCCTTTGGATATATATATATATATATATATATATATATATATATATATATATATATATATATATATATATATATATAGAGAGAGAGAGAGAGAGAGAGAGTTAATTTCAAATGTTTCTATTGTTTATTGTGTGCATGTAGAATTGAATGTAGACCAATCATTTGTATTATTTTAAGAAAATAATTAATACATATTAAATGCTGAAGATTTCATTAATATTCATTATATCTTCAACGTTCCTTTCGATTTCGAACGAATTGAATGGAATAACTATCTCTCCATCAAGATTAACTACTTTGTATGCGGACTTCTAAAAATTGTATTTAGTTAGTGCATAATCTGGTTAGAAGAGGCATATTCATTCCCTCATTGTTTTTCCAATGTTTTATGTTGAATACGAAATCTCAAAGTCTATGTTTCTTTCTCATTCATTCACTACATAAGTCTGGAATTATGTTGACTCTTAGTGTAACTCTACCATTGATTCACCCAAGTCATTCTAAGCTCTGTTTTCAGCGTTGTGACTACTCAATAGCAAGCATCAAAAGTTGGCCCAAGCATTAATTTTAGTATGAGGTTTGGAACATTTGGAAGGTGATAAATGTGTTATTCTCAACAAATGTAACACCTGAAAATCTGAGGAGCAATTTTGGGAATGAATCACTTTGAGGAATTGACACGGCGTGTTGGAGGCACCAACATGACGTGTCCAAATATGAGGAAAAGCGGATTTTATCAAGGACAACACTGAGTGTTACTTCTTGGAACACGGCGTGCTGATGACTGGTAATGAAACCCTAATCTTCCTGATTTTGTTCCCTATTTATAGGAATGTGGAGGCTAGGGTTTGTTCACTCTCAGCCCCTCAAGCCCTAAAAGAAACCCTAATCATATTTTCCTTCCATTTTTGAGCTAGTTTGATGTTTTTGGAGATAAGGAAGGAAGAATGTGGAAGAAGGAAGCAACGATCCAGCAAGCAAGCCCCCATTCTTCAGTTTGTCACTCTTTTGGACCTTGGTAAGTGTCCAAGACTCGATATTTATCTTTGAAAGTTGTTAGATCTTGGGTTTTATCCCTTTTGTTTCTTGTTCTTGAATGTTGGAATGGTTAGATCTCATAAAGTTTGCAACTTTATGAATCTCCAAGTCAAGGTGACCTAGTAGTGTCTTGGATCTGGTCTTTAATCAAGTTTGATGCCATGCATAGAGATTAGGTCATAAATCCTCATTTTGACCTAATATGAGTTCAAGACATGAATTGGACATGTATGTCTATAACGCACCAACCTTTGGGTGGTTTTGGTGTTAGACTCATATATGGAAAGGATGGACTTTGGACTTTAAGGATTAAGTGCTTATTGGTTAAACCCTTGCATTTTTTAAGCTTCATGGATTGGGTGTTGGACCTTTTTGAGTAGTCCCAACGGATAAAGTTGGAAACTTTATCCTTATGGATCACATTTCATCCTAGATCTAAGCTTTGGAGCTCTTGGAATCAAGGAAAACGAGTTAATGTATTAAGTTGTTGGATCTTCGGCAAACACGACGTGTTCTTAGTCAACACGGCGTGTAGGTCGGAATTTTCCCGACTGATTGGGTGCAGGCGGAACACGGCGTGTTCTAGGTTACGTTGTGTTAGGTCAACATGGACTGTTGACCTTGACCGTTAACTTTGACCAAGTTGGACCTTGAGGGTATTTTGGGATTTTAATGGAGTTGGTCACTCGGGGGAAACAGGTATCAGTTAAAGAGTTGAGATTCGGATTCGGTCCTTATCAGCTATGGATCATATCGAAATGTAAGTTTTCCTCACTGTACTTATGGGTCGAAGGCACGAAGGCCGTCCCATTGGTTTGATAACTTGATGTTTGCTGATATGTTGAGTATGGGATAGATATGCATGATTATGCTAGTTATTGATATGCTAGTCTGGTAGATCGGTAGGACTATCTATGATTCTATCTACATGATTATCCGTATATGTTGTTATTTGTAGACATATTGTGTTGGGTTGAGGTTGTACTGTTTCATATTGTAGCCAACAAACGTTGGAGCATTCCAGATATGAGCTGAGGGATGGGTGGTGCATGCCAAACTCATACTGAGGGCTCAAATGCATTCCAGATACGAGCTGAGAACCGGGTGGTATGCTAGACTCATACTGAGGGCTTAAGGGTATTAGATCATTCTAGATATGAGTTGAGGGCCAGGCGGGACATGCCAGACTCATATTGAGGGCTTAGTAGCATTCCAGATACGAGCTAAGGAACGGTTGGTACGCCAAACTCGTACCGAGGGCCGAACATTTATATTCTAATTTGACTACTGATTGGACTAGGGAGCAAGACAGACATAAGTTGTGGGGCTCGAAGGCAAGTCGGAATTATGTTGTGGGCTCAAGAGCAAGCCATATGTGAGCTGTGGGCCAGATAGGCAAGCTTGACTCATACTGTGGGCATAGGGGTAATCCAGTCTTTTAGTTGCGACCAAATGCAAGTTGTTATTTGAATATGTTGTTTATTTGTGTGTTGGTATTTTGGGCGAACTCACTAAGCTTCGTGCTTACAGTTTTGGTTTATGGTTTCAGGTAATTCAGTCGACCGTGGCAAGGTGAAGGGGTGACCGTACACATCCTTGGTTTTATAACTAATTGGATCTTGGGAGACTCTAATTTTAAATTATATTTTGAAATAATGGTTTTGTAACACTTCTATTAGACAAAAGGGTTGTTTTCAAAGGTTTTAAATTTGTTGAATTATTGGGATGTTACAAGTTAGTATTAGAGCCTTGGTTTGAGTGAATTCGAGGAACACTCGTGTGAATCCAGTCTCAAACTAAGTAAAAAGATTTTTAAAACGATTTTCAAATGGTTTTCAAAATAAACAAGGAGGATGTGATTTGTACGATCAGTCGGAGACAGTAAGTAGACCCCAAATTACTACACATTTATTTGAGATTATGTTGTGATATGTTGTTGGTGATAGGCAGGGGATCTTCGAGAATTTGCATGATAGAATTGCCTGATTATATGATGCCATATCTCTTTTAGAATGCCTTATTGATTGTTGTATGACTCTTTCGTGTGTGAACTAACTATTGAGTGAATGCGCTAAGTCACATATTGCATGATTTCAATGGCCTTAGGTTAAGGGATTTGGTCCTGTTGTGCAGCTCTTGTCTGAGTCCAACCGTTGCATGATTCAATCTTTTAACCTAAGATTGTTTAAGTTTTGTAGTATACGATAGTGTTAATGCGATAGTTATCTGGCACCAATGGAGGGTCGTGGGGCAGTTGGTGGTAGGATGAGTTATGTGTGGTCATCCTGCCAATCGCGATATGTTTAGCATTCCTCTAGGGATTAAAGATGGAGTGCATGTGTATGCTAGGGTGTCTGGGATGCTGGGAGATAGATGTAACATCCTAAAAATACGACCCGAAAATTTCATTTTTAATATAACAAGATCATAAAACTGAGTATCACAACTGTATCAAAACATATCTAAGAAACTGAATCAACTCCCAGAACAAAAACTGAAGCTGTGGTGTGTGCGATGCCATCATCCCGGGCTCTTCCCTTTACTTGCGGAAGTACCTGAAACCAAAACTGAAACTGTAAGCACGAAGCTTAGTGAGCTCCCCCATACTACCACATATCACATAATAACAAATAAAGCACATACTGGGCCTTGCCCACTGTATCGGACCGAAGTCTGGAACTGAATGCATCGGACCGAAGTCCGGAACTAACTGGATCGGACCAAAATCCGGAACTGACTGGGACCTTGTCCCCTGCATCGAACCGGAGTCCGGAACTAGCTGCGTCGGACCGAGATCCGGAACTGTCTGAACATAGCATAACATAAACACGTATCTGCTAACATAACACATATACTACATCGGACTGAAGTCCGGAACACATAACACGTAGACATGCCTGAATCACAAAGACATCAAGCACCCTGAACTACTACTTCGGACCGAATTCCGGAACTAACTGCTAGCTAAACGGGCCAGCATTGTGGCCGTAGACCCGTTCCTACTGGTAGGAAACCCACCTCGTAAACTGGTTGCTGAGTGTATGGCTCTGGAAGCTATCTGCTGCTGCTCCGATATCTCCCCGGCTACAATTCCATAAACACACTCAATCAAATACTAATCACTGTATTGGGGTAAAATGACTCTTTTACCCTTGGTCAAAGTCAACTATCCCGGTCAAAGTCAACCTACAGTTGACCTGACTCGCCGAGTTGGGCCGCCGAGTCCCTATTCTCACTTCTCAACCCTACTCGTTGCTACTCGTCGAGTATGGCATCAACTCGACGAGTTTCCTTTCGATTCTAGAACTCAGGCTATCTGCATCCGACTCGCCGAGTCGTATGAACAACTCGACGAGTTGTTCTTGAGCTAAGAAGATTGCCTTGGACTCGCCGAGTTGTATGAACAACTCGTCGATTCCCTCCATTACTGAGTCTGACCTCCAGCTCACTGAGTCCACTCTACTACTCACTGGTTCCCACTCGGCATCACTCGAAAGGGGAAAAATCGGGGACTCGCGATTCGACTCGTCGAGTCGGAAGAACGACTCGCCTAGTCGCATGCATGCAGCTACTCTAAACTCGATTCTGCTTGAATCCAGCGCATAAAACTTATAGATCTTGGCTTCCTAAGCTCGATTAACTCGTAAAGATTCTATCTTTACGTGCCCATATGCACCCATGAAGATTAAAAGGCTCAAAAAGCATAATAAAGGCTAGATCTAAGGTTCTTAAGCAAAGAAACTTCGAAAAGGCACTAGATTAGGGCTCTAAAACTCCTAAATGAACAGATCTAGGGATATCTCGACCTAACAAGGCATCCATACAACTATAAAGCTTGGAAAATACATTAAACTAGCCTTTGAGGTGTTCTAATGGAGGTTTAAGGACAAAACAGAATAATTCCGAGACATACCTCAATGAACTCTGACTTTGGCCTTGGATCTTTGCTCTACACTTCCTCTTTTTGGTCCTTTCTTCTTTTTCTTCTTCAATGCTTCAAGAATCCACACAAAAACACTTTAATCATACAAGGAATGGTTTAGGGTTTCTCACAAGCTCTCTCTGAGGGTGAAGGAGGCGAGTTTGGGGCACATAACATTGCTTAAATAGTGAGCAACCCCAGGGATTTAGGGTTTCTTCCTGGCGGGCGGACTCGCCGAGTCCCGAATATGGACTCGTCGAGTCGTCGACTTACACATGCTCGAATCTCGTCTCTACTCAACGAGTCGGGCTATAGACTCGCCGAGTCCCTCTTGAAAACTTCTAAATAAATAACATGGAAACAACATACCGGAGATGTGTCGTTACAATTCTCCGGGTAGTGCTCTCTCATCTCCTCCTCAGCCTCCCACGTCCACTCAGACCCCTTCCGGTGCTGCCACTGCACCTTCACTAACTGAATTACCTTGTTCCTCAAGGTCTTTGTCTTCCGGTCCAGAATCGCGACCGGCCTCTCAATATAATTCAGGCTGCTATCAACCTGAATATCTTCTAAGGGAACAACTGCTGACTCATCCACCAAACACTTCCTCAACTGAGACACATGGAAAGTGTTGTGGATCTGGCTAAGCTCTGCTGGAAGATCCAACCGATAAGCAACCCGACCCACTCGGGCCAAAACCCTGAAGGGACCAATGAACCTGGGGCCCAGCTTGCCCCTCTTCCAAAACCTGATGACACCCTTCCAAGGTGAGACCTTCAGAAGGACCATATCGCCCACCCGGAACTCCAAGTCTGAACGCCTCCTGTCGGCGTAGCTCTTTTGCCGACTCTGCGCAGTCTGCAGTTTACTACGAACCTGCGGAATCAACTCGGTCGTCTTAAGCACCACCTCTGTGCTCCCAATGACTCGCTAACCAACCTCGCCCCAACAAATCGGGGTCCTGCACTTCCTCCCATAAAGCATCTCAAAGGGAGTTCGATCAATGCTCGCATGATAACTATTGTTATACGAAAATTCCGCTAACGGAAGATACTTATCCCAACTGCCACCAAAGTCTAGGACACATGCCCGGAGCATGTCCTCGAGAGTCTGAATCGTCATCTCACTCTACCCGTCCGTCTGAGGGTGGAAAGCGGTGCTGAAATGGAGATGAGTACCCATCTCGTCGTGAAACCGCTTCCAGAATCTGGATGTAAAACGGACGTCTCGGTCTGACACCACCGATACCGGCACTCCATGACGTGCCACTACCTCCCGCACATAGATATCGGCTAACTTTTCCGCCGATATGCTCTCCTGGATCGGTATGAAATGAGCACTCTTCGTCAATCGATCCACTATTACCCAAATCGAATCTACCCCACATGCGGTCCTGGGAAGCTTGGTGATAAAATCCATGGTGATGTCCTCCCATTTCCACATGGGAATGTCTAACAGCTGCATCTTGCCGTGAGGCCTCTGGTGTTCTGCCTTGACCTTCCTGCAGGTCAGGCACCTCTCTACATACCAGGCGACATCCCGCTTCATGCAGGGCCACCAGTAATCGGATCGAAGATCTCTATACATCTTCGTCGCCCCTGGGTGGATAGAAAATCGAGACTTATGAGCCTCGTCCATCAACACCTGCCGTACTCTGCCCCAGTACGGTGCCCACACTCTCCCATGAAAGGTCAACAACCCCCGACTATCATAATCAAATGAAGCTACTCGGCCCACTATCCTCTCACACTTCTGCCTCTCCTCCTTGAGGCCCTCAACCTGAGCCTCCATGATCTATTCCAACAACGGAGTAATCACTGTCATCCTCAGATATAAGTCTCTGATAGGGTTTGCTGTCACCTTGCGGCTTAGGGCGTCGGCCACTACGTTGGCCTTCCCTGGATGGTAAAGGATTTCACAATCATAATCCTTCAGCACATCCAACCACCTCCTCTGTCTCATGTAGATGGTACAACAGACCCCATAAAGGTAATATCTCCAAATCTTGAGGGCAAACACAACCGCCCCCAACTCTAAATCATGGGTAGGATAGTCAGCCTCGTGAGGCTTCAACTGTCTCGAGGCGTAAGCTATCACATGGCCTCGCTGCATCAATACTGCTCCCATACCTATGATTAAGGCATCACAGTAGACTACAAAATCCTCTACTCCCTCTGGCAGGGTAAGGATCGGAGCCTCGCACAACCTCTGCCTGAGGGTCTCAAATGCTGCCTGCTGCTCAGACCCCCAATGAAACACCACCGCCTTCTTGGTCAGTCGGGTGAGCGGCACTGCTATCTTGGAGAAATCCTGAATGAATCTCCGGTAATACCCTGCCAACCCTAGGAAGCTCCGAATCTCGGATGGAGACTTCGGGACCTCCCACCGCATCACGGCCTCTATCTTGGCCGGATCTACTAAAATACGCTTCTGGTTGACGAGGTGACCAAGGAACTGCACCTCGCACAACCAGAACTCGCACTTGGAGAACTTTGCGAAAAGTCTCTCCCTCCTCAAAACTTCTAGCACCTCCCTCAGGTGCTCCTCGTGCTGCTCCTGCGTCTTGGAATACACCAAGATATCATCTATGAATACTATCACAGACTGGTCCAACATCGGCCTGCACACATGATTCATGAGGTCCATGAACGCGGCTGGAGTGTTGGTGAGCCCAAATGGCATCACCACAAACTCATAATGACCATACCTGGTCCTGAAAGCAGTCTTCTGCACATCCTCATTTCTGACTCGCATCTGATGATACCCGGAACGTAAATCGATCTTGGAAAACCAAGACGCTCCTTGAAGCTAGTCAAACAAATCATCTATCCTCGGGAGTGGGTAACAGTTCTTCACCGTTACCTTATTCAACTCCCAGTAATCTATACACATACGGTGCGACCCGTCCTTTTTCTTCACAAACAAAATCGGAGCTCCCCAAGGAGAACTACTCGGTCTGATGAAACCTTTGTCTAGCAGCTCCTGCAACTGCATAGACAACTCCTGCATCTCAGGGGGAGCTAACCGATACGGTGCCTTAGCTATCGACGCCGCACCCGGAATCAGATCAATCCTGAACTCGACCTGTCTCTCTGGAGGTATTCCAGGAAAATCCTCTGGGAATACATCAGGGTAGTCTCGCACTACCGGAACATCATCTACTGCCACCTTACCCTTCTCCCGGGCATCCAAAACATAAGCTATATATCCGGCACAACCCTGCTGAAAATAGCGCCTCGCTCTCGTGGCTGAACAAAGAGCTGGTCCGCGCTGTGGCCTCTCGCCCTGAATCACTAACTTTCCCCCACTGGGAGTGCGAACCCTCACTAGCTGCAGCTCGCAATCAATCACCACCCCATTAGGACTCAACCAATCCATGCCCACTATAACCTTATTCCCTCGCAGGGGAATAGGGACCAAGTCCACCGGAAACTGCTCGTCAAACAACTGAAGAGAACATCCTCTATGCACTCTGGCGACCCTCACTGTCCTGTCATCTGCTATATCGACCTCTAGTGGACAATCCATCTCCCCTGGAGCTCTGCTAAATCTCTTGCTAAGCGCTAGCGATACAAACGATCGGGTAGCCCCCGAATCAAATAATATTGTAGCAGAAATGTCGTTCATAGAGAACGACCCTATACAAAACATATAACCATAAGCAATAATCAATAACAATATAGAGATAAAGGGAAGATACATACCTGTCTCCACATCAGGAGTCGCTTGTGCCTCCTTTGCTGTCATCTAAAAAGCTCTACCCTTCGCCACTGGCGCCTCGGCTCGGCTCGGCCCTGCCGGCCATCTGTAATCCTCAAAGTAGCAGGGGCAGGTGCAACCACCTTCCCTGCTGCAGCTAAACTCAGACACTGGGACTTTTTATGTCCCCTCTAATTGCACTAAAAGCAAATCAGATCTGATGCTGCAATGACGGTAGCAGGGGCCGTACAATCCCTGCTCAAATGCCCAGTCCGACCGCACTTGTAGCAGTCGGAACTCCCTACCTTGCACACCCCATCGTGCAATCTCCCACACTTGCCACATCGATTGTGGCTCTGCTGACTCCTGGATCTGTGATCTGAAACCTTGGGCTTTTTGCCCGAACTACCTGCACCCGAAACCGCCTCCGGTTTCCTCTTCTTCTCCATCTCAAGGTCAATCTCCCTCTCCCGAGCCCTAGCAATCATGTCATCCAGCGTTTTACAGCTGGATCGGCTCACAAACTGGCGGATATCGCTCCGCAACATCTCATGATAACGGGCCTTCTTCATTTCCTCATCGCCTGCATACCGAGGAACAAGAAGAGCCCTCTCCCGGAATTTGGCGGTGATCTCCGCCACGGTCTCTGTAGTCTGGGTGAGGTCCTGAAACTCTCTGGCTAACTGCTGCACCTCAATAACCGGTGCAAACTCTGCCCTGAACCTGGTAGAGAAATCAGCCCAGGTCATGGCATCTAGCGATGCATCATCTCCAATGGTATGTCCGACCTCTTCCCACCAATCCCGTGCCCTGTCCTTCAGAAGACAGGACGCCAATCTAACCTTGTCCCCCTCGGGACACCTGCTAGTGCGGAAAGCATTGGCCACATCCGCCAACCCATCGAGTACTCGCTATGAGGTCCTGCGCCCTGTGGTAATCTAGAGCTCCACATGCCCTGAACTCCCTGAACGTAAGTGTGCGCGACCTCATCATGGCCGCCACCTCGACACGGAAGGTGCCCAACCTCTTATCCATCAGCTCTAGGATACCCTCCTTGATCGAACCGAAGATCACAGGAGTCTGCTCCAGTATGATACGAGTAATCTCTGAAGAAAGAAACTCTCTGGTCTGCTCATCCATACGCTCGGCCCCCGAGCCTGATCCTGATCCCTCCCCCGCACCTGCACTACCGTCTCCTAGCCTCAAACGCAAAACCACCATTCTAAAACACATCATGCCAACATCAGAAAACTGAAATATCTCAAGGGATCATTGATACTACTACTAGCTTCCTGGTCTTGTCTCAGCCTTCCTTGATTCGAGTACGGATCATCTGCTTTCAGTAGTACGGGCCCATACTACCTTCCACATCTATCCGTATTTTCCTCAAGAACTGCCTTGACTCCACCAAGTCACTTCTACTACTACTGATCTCTGCTACTCTCATCCTAGGCTTGCCCTAGGGAAATCTCTTACTCCACTCAAACCAGTCCTCAGCTACCGAAGGCCTCCTTGTAATGCTAATTAGCCATCACCTGAATACCATCACATGTGATGAGGCTCAGATAATCCTTCGAGTAAAAGACTCGTCCCTACAACGGTTAGACTCAAACAAGAGCTGCGTAATAGGGCCAAATCCAAAACTCTGAGATTATTCAACCCTGATCACATGTGACGTGACGTATTCACCTAACAGCTAACTCCCATCACCAAGAGTCCTACAAAGCACAAAGCAAGCAGCATTCGGACACAGGAAACTACTCAAGCAAATCTATTCTCATAACGAGAAATTGTACTGGCATACAATGCTAAGCTCATACTATCAGGCATAACCTAAACAGGCTATCCTACTATTGTCTACTCAATACTTGCATGCAAATCTGGTAAAGCTGAAACACATATAGCAGGCACATAAGGCATCCTCCTAGATCCTTAGTCCTATTCTAGCATGTTGTTCTACTGAAACTGACAATCATAACATAACTTGTATGGGTAATTTGGGAGTACTTACTTGAGCTCGGCTGATCGCATGCACCACACCCTTATCTCGTTTAAAAATTCTTTTCTTTCTAAGTGCTTTTCAAAATTTCTTTCGAAAACATTTTTCCTTTTGAAAATCTTTTTATCTTTCCATTAGTTTGAGTTCAGATACACCCGGAAGTGTATCTGAATCCCTCAAACCAAGGCTCTGATACCAACTTGTAACATCCCAAAAATACGACCCGAAAATTTCATTTTTAATATAACAAGATCATAAAACTGAGTATCACAACTGTATCAAAACATATCTAAGAAACTGAATCAACTCTCAGGACAAAAACTGAAGTTGTGGTGTGTGCGATGCCATCATCCTAAGCTCTTCCCTTTACTTGCGGAAGTACCTGAAACCAAAACTGAAACTGTAAGCACGAAGCTTAGTGAGCTCCCCCATACTACCACATACCACACAATAACAAATAAAGCACATACTGGGCCTTGCCCACTGCATCGGACCGAAGTCCGGACCTGACTGCATCGGACCGAAGTCCGAAACTGACTGCATCGGACCGAAGTCTAGAACTAACTGCATCGGACCGAAGTCCGGAACTAACTGCATCGGAACGAAGTCCGGAACTGACTGCATCGGACCGAAATCCGGAACTGACTAGGACCTTGTCCCCTACATCGGACAGGAGTCCGGAACTAGCTGCGTCGGACCGAGATCTGGAACTGTCTGAACATAGCATAACATAAACACGTATCTGCTAACATAACACATATATTGCATCGGACTGAAGTCCGGAACACATAACACATAGACATGCCTGAATCACAAAGACATCAAGCACCCTGAACTACTACTTCGGACCGAAGTCCGGAACTAACTGCTAGCTAAACGGGCCGGCATTGTGGCCGTAGACCCGTTCCTACTGGTAGGAAACCCACCTTGTGAATTGGTTGCTGAGTGTATGGCTCTGGAAGCTATCTGTTGCTGCTCCGGTATCTCCCCGGCTACAATTCCATAAACACACTCAATCAAATACTAATCACTGTATTGGGGTAAAATGACTCTTTTACCCCTGGTCAAAGTCAACTATCCTGGTCAAAGTCAACCTACAGTTGACCTGACTCGCCGAGTTGGGCCGCCGAGTCCCTATTCTCACTTCTCAACCCTACTCGCTGCTACTCGTTGAGTATGGCATCAACTCGACGAGTTTCCTTTCGATTCTAGAACTCAGGCTATCTGCATCCGACTCGCCGAGTCGTATGAACAACTCGACGAGTTGTTCTTGAGCTAAGAAGATTGCCTTGGACTCGCCGAGTTGTATGAACAACTCGTCGAGTCCCTCCATTACTGAGTCTGACCTCCAGCTCGCTGAGTCCACTCTACTACTCACTGGTTCCCACTAGGCACCACTTAAAAGGGGAAAAATCGGGGACTCGCGACTCGACTCGCCGAGTCGCATGCATGCAGCTACTCTAAACTCGATTCTGCATGAATCCAACGCATAAAACTTATAGATCTGGGCTTCCTAAGCTCGATTAACACGTAAAGATTCTATCTTTACGTGCCCATATGCACCCATGAAGATTAAAAGGCTCAAAAAGCATAATAAAGGCTAGATCTAGGGTTCTCAAGCAAAGAAACTTCGAAAAGGCACTAGATCAGGGCTCTAAAACTCCTAAATGAAGAGATCTAGGGATATCTCGACCCAACAAGGCATCCATACAACTATAAAGCTTGGAAAATACATTAAACTAGCCTTAGAGGTGTTCTAATGGAGGTTGATATGAGTATATTTAGTTATAAAAATCATGCATGATCTTAATACTTTATGTTAATTTTATCTCAAATAATGAACCAAAGGTGCTTAATTAGCTTAAATATTTCATTTTCAGCAACAAAGACATGCTCGAAAGGAAAATGAAGCGGAACTAGCGATTGGACGCATGGATCTTGGATTTTGAAGAAAGAAGGACGTTGCTGGACAGCTTGACCCCTTGTCAGTTTTTTAGCCATATCTCATGAACCGTAACTCCGATTGAAGAGATTCAAAATGTTCTGAAAAGTAGACACAATTTCGGACGACTTTCGTGTTTTGAGAAAATGCTGATTCGAAACATAATCGGCGAGTAGGGTCGATTACTCGGCGAGTTGTATCGAACTTTCGCGATTCTGGACGCGTTGACTTGCCGTACACGGGTTTTAACTGATGTACTCAGCGAGTAGGTCACTGGACTTGCCGAGTAGCCTCTGTTTTGTGAAAATATATATAAAGGGACTTTCAGATCGATACCCTAGCATGGAGAGAAACCCTAGGAGGCTGAGAAACGGTTGGAAGTGCTGCTAGGTCGTGAGGAACTGAAGAATCAACCCTACATTCAATTGTGAAGAGAATCAAGACAATTTTGGTTTATTCTTAGTAACTTTTTGATTTGAATCATGTTTACATACTTTGATTTCATTTTTGAGTTTATGTTTACTGCAATCATGAACTAAAAACTTATTCTTCTGTCATGGATTGATTATTTGAGTAGGATAAATTATAATTGGTAATTATGTTTAGTTAAGCTTGTTAAAGAACCTTATGTGTTGACAATAACTATTCTTCTATTAATAAATCAGTAATTAAGTTGTATGAACATCTCTTAGTTATTAATTTCATATGATTTATTGTGACCACATAGTTGTATGTCTAGGAATAACGAACGTGAAACTAGAATTAACTAGAAGATAGGTAAGTTAATGTGTAAGTCTGTTGGATGAACATTGACAAGAGGTTAATTGAAGGGCCAATTTAGTTAACCACTACAAGTCTTACTTAACTCGAATCAATAATCTAGGAGACCCGTTAATTTAGACAACTGACCATTGCTTGAGTTAATTTGTTTTCTAAGAATTAGGAATAGCGAACGTGAACCTAATTATCTTAATCGGTAGCCAATGAAGAATTAATCCGATACATTAAAATCATCCATGGGAACAAATGAGTTGTACCTAAACAGAAGTCCTCTTTACTATTGAATTTAGTTGGTAATTAATTGTTTTAGTTGCTAGTTATTCTAATTAAGTTTCTAGTCTTGTAAAACTAGAGAAACCCCCCTTTTTGTTATTTGTTTTATTTAGATAATATTAGCATTTATTTTAATTTTTTACCGTTCCCTGTGTTCGATACCCTACTTGCTTGAACTATATTACTAATCGATAGGTACACTGCCTTTCGTGTGTTTATTTTGTGTCTAAGTTAGTAGGATTAAAACTAGTTCGTTTCACACACATCAGAGGTTTAAGCACAAAACAGAATAATTCCGAGATATACCTCAATGAACTCTGACTTTGGCCTTGGATCTTTGCTCTACACTTCCTCTTTTTGGTCCTTTCTTCTTTTTCTTCTTCAATCCTTCAAGAATCCACACAAAAACACTTTAATCATACAAGGAATGGTTTAGGGTTTCTCACAAGCTCTCTCTGAGGGTGAAGGAGGCGAGTTTGGGGCACATAACATTGCTTAAATAGTGAGCAAACCCGGGGATTTAGGGTTTCTTCCTGGCAGGCGGACTCGCCGAGTCCCGAATATGGACTCGTCGAGTCGCCGACTTACACGTGCTCGAAATCCCGTCTCTACTCGACGAGTCGGGCTATAGACTCGCCGAGTCCCTCTTGAAAACTTCTAAAGAAATAACATGGAAACAACATACCAGAGACGGGTCGTTACAATAGAGGTCGGAACTTCGTATGAGAATCCATCTGATTTTACTATGTTTTAGTGTCAGTTGACTCCACTGGTTGAATGTTGCTTGCTTTGTGATTTGTGGGACTCTTAAGTGGTGTGAGTTAGCTATTTAGTGAATATGTTAATTCACATGTAATCAAGCTTGAATAATCTCAGAGTGATAGGTTTGACTCTATTGTGCAACTCTTGTCTGAGTCCAGCCGTTGTAGGGATGAGTCTTTTACTTGAAGGATTATCTGAGCTTTATTACAGGTGATTGTGTTCACGAAGTAGCTAATTGACATTATGAGGAGTTCTTCAGCAGTTGATGGCAGGGGAGGTGGGGGATCCTAGGAGAGCCTAGGAAGTATTTTAGCGCAATTGTTCGCTGTTGAGCAGGTATCGGAGGTATTATTATGGGTAGGTCTTGAAGGACCCGAGATGATCCTTGAGGAAAGTATGGATATGTGTGGAAGGTAGTATTGGGCCCGTACTACTAGAAGCACATGCTCCATACTCGAAACAAGGAAAGTTTCGGGAATTCTAAAGACTTGTTGGGATAGATTAGAATGTTTTGATACCATTATTCGTGGTAGTAGCTATGTATTGTCGATCTTTGGTTATGGTTGCTCAGGCATGGGGATGGGTCTGGGATTGTTCGGCCCCAGTGTCGAAATTGGTTTGGATTGGTTGGTGCAGACCTAAAGGAGCTTGTTGGTTTTGAGGTCTCGAGGGTTTTGCTCAAGGTCGCTCATTCGAGTCATTGGACTCAAGGATGGATCGACCTTTATGATTGAGTTAGGGATTTCAGTTGGAAGTAAAATGGTTGATTGATGGTTTGGTATGTCTCTATCAATAGCAACAATTTTTTTCCTTTCAGTCTTCCAGGTTCGGAAAAGGAGTAATTAGGCTTGTGAATTACAGGTGGGTTGTTGTGGTATGGATGTTGGTGATGTGATTAAGGGTCTGTGTTCTTGGGTCATAGGTAGGTTAGGTACATTATTGGCGGTTGGAAATTGAAGGAAAGAAGTATATGTTTTGGATCATAAGTCGGTATTGGTTTATGCTCTTGCAAGGGATCCTTAATGTTAAATTGTCATGATTGGGAAATTTCAGATATCTTCAACAAAAAAATTTCGGAATTTTCTTGAGATATTGTTTGATTCTTATCTGGAAGATCATCCTGTATGTATTATTCATTCCCGGGGTCAGGGATGATTGTGCCAGGTTGATCTGGTTTGAGCTATGGTTTGGTTTCAACACCCGTGGGTGGTAGTTTAAACCCTAAGTGGGGGAGAACCAAACATTCCGCTTAGTGGATCATCGATCTATTCGGATTTATGGTATTGATGAATGTCTTTTTGGGTTCTGCGGTGTGAGTGTGTGGGATCTCGGTTCAGGGTTTAGTCAAGGAAGGGGTATATGGTAGGTAGTGATCGTATGCAAGGGTGTAGGAGAGCATGGGTTGTCGCCCATCAAGAAGTGGGTGAGCAAGGAGCTCGTTGCAGATATTGATTCCTTTTGGGGTGCCAATGAATAGATAAGGAACCACTGGGATTACTCACGTCGAGTATCGGTGGCGGAGGAAAAATTGTCAATTGGGTGTAAGATTTTCTAATTAGTATAGCTTTGTCAATCAACAAAGGGTCATTGAAGGTTTTGAGTGTGGCAGTTGAAGTTCTTTGGATGCATCATCTTATCATCATATTTAGTATGTATTAGGTTCCTTTGGTCTCTGGGTATGCTTACCCTCAATGGTGGTGTGGGATTTTGGTTCATAGTAGTCTTGGGTTGGGTGGCAATCAGAGTTGTTTCGGAAACCTTCTTGATTCGATTTCATGTTGGTGGAACCTGTTCAGTCTCAATCAAGTGTGTAATCTTCGTTTGATTGATCATGAAGATTTCTTCTATTAATATTGAGGTTCTTTATTCGATAGCACTGTTAGATTAGGTGTCTAAGTTCATAACTATTTATTGGATGTACTTGACCCGGTCGGCATGGTCCATTTGGGTTGCATTGCATTGCAACACTTGGATAGACTAAATGAGAGAAAGGGTACTTAAGGATTATTAATATATTATAAGTTCTAATATATTAATAATATTATTTAATTAGTATTGATCAAAGAATTAATTTGGAATTAATTAAGTGTTCACTAAGAGACTAATTGAATATATGGGGTTGATTGTGTAAATAATATATTCTTATATAGTGGGCTAATGATCCATGGTGTGTATGGATTGGGATAAAACCCATAAGGTGCTCCATGGATAATCCATGGAGGTTACAAACCCATGGATCATGGAATATGAAAAGTCATGACAATTAGGGTTTACATGGTATAACCCTACTTGTGCCACAACTATATAAAGACCCTAGTCTAGCAAAATCGGCACTACTTGTACAAGATAGAGGGCTAGCCGATTTTGAGGTTAAGTGAACTTCTCTCAAGTCTATTCCAAGAGTTTTAGTGTTGTGTGATACATTTGAGGCGTCACACTTGAGGTACTAGGCTCACAAGGTTCTCAAGGAATCCAAACTACAAAAGGTATGTTCTTCTTCTAGCATTTATGTTTAAAAGTTACCCATGATATGCTAGATAGGTTAAGAACCTTGGAAAATCAAATTTGCATGTGTCATAGTAAAACATAGATCCAAGGTTTCTAGGGTTGCATGTACACCTTAGGAGTGTTAGAATGCTCAAAAACCCAACAAGCACTTTGGTATTTCTGCCCTTTTTGGATGATTTTATGGGTTCCTCAGGATATGCATTGTGGTAATTCATTATGTGTATGTGAGTTGGACAAGATAGCATTGGGGCTTGGATCGAATTATTCTCTTGGTGTTGATAACCTTGAAATTAGATCAAGGGTGCAACAGGTTATCTTATTCTTAGATCGGGTGTGACCATGATTTCGTTGAGTTTTGCAATGGTAGCAGCTTGTTCGGTGAAAGAATTGTGTGTGGTATAGTTATGGCATTGTTATTCTCAGTTAGCATTGAGTGGGATGTTGTTTAGGTCCATGGAAAGCAGTGGAAAGAGGTTGAGAGCCTGTTGGCCCGTGATGTGGGTCACGAGTGCTAGGCGGAATACATAATGTCGAAAAGATCGGCGTGATAACGGGAGCAATCCAGTCATGGTGTAGCACCTGGTTCCAGGTACGTAAAATTTATCTTAGTGTTTATCATTTTTTTAGCCTTGGACTCGGCGAGTTGTAGGTCCGACTCGTCGAGTAGAGACGGAATCCGGAACATGTTTAAGCTGTCTGATGAAACCCAAAATTTCAAGGGTTTGCACCCTATTTAAACCCTCTTATCCGCCCCCAAGCTCGCCCCCTTCACCCTTAGAGCTCTATACTTCGTTCAAACCTTGTTCATTGTGAGTTTGAAGCATTTTAGTGTGTTTTCTTGAAGATTTGGAGAGGGAAGGAGAGTAGATCAAGAATAAGAGGAGGAGATCGGGCATCTTTGAGCTATCTCAGTGTTTTCCTTGAGGTATAACTCGATTTTGCTCTGTTTTCATGCTTATAGTCCCTTTTAGCTCCATGAAAGTCCTTCTTGAGTTTTTCTCCAAGCTTGATTGTGCCTTATGGTTTGTCTTAAGTTGTTAGCCTCTAGATCTGGGTACGATTGAGCTCCAGGAGCTTAGATCTACTGCCTTTATGGAGCCATATTGCCTGAAAGCCCTAGATATACTCTTTTGGTGCATTTTGAACCCTAAAACCTTCGTTGGTGATTATTTACACGTAAAGTTGGAAACTTTACGTGTTATTCATGCCCTAGAAACCCAGATCTATGAATAGCATGAGCTGGATTCAAGCAGAATCGCGTGTATAGTATTTGCATGTGGCCGACTCAGTGAGTCGAGCGCGAGTCCCCGAGTTTTCCCCCTTTTCATGTTTGCGGGGTGGAGTGGTGAGTCGTGGGATAGGTCTCAGTGGGTCGGAAGCTAGACTCACTCGTGAAGTAATTCGACGAGTCAATGCCATGACTCGGCGAGTTCAAGGCAATCATCTTGCCTCAAGAACAACTCGGCGAGTTGTTCATGCAACTCGACGAGTCACAGCATAGAGTGTTCTACGGATGAAGATGAACTCGGCGAGTTGTTCATACAACTCGGCGAGTAGGATGAAGGACTAGTTGCCTTGGGTATAGAAGGAAAACTCGTCGAGTCAGCGCCTAACTCGACGAGTAGAGATGGGTTTATGGTCAGACTAAGGGAAAGGGACTCGGCGAGTTGGCAAGCCAACTCGGCGAGTCAGGTCAACTGGCAGTTGACTTTGACTTGGACTCTTGGTTGATTAGGGGTAAAAGGTCATTTTACCCTGGAGTCGGTTAGCAGTATTTGACTAAGGGTTTTGTAGGAATTATAGCCGGAGGATTTCCGGAGTGGCAACAGCAGCAGACTGTCAGTTCCCACACAGATCAGCAGTTACTTTGAGGTGAGTTTCCTTCCAGTAGTAACGGGTCTAAGGCACCAAGGCCGGCCCGTATAGATGAGATGTTAGTATTAGAGTGTGGGCCAAGCCCGTATCTCTTGGTTGAGTTGATTATAATATATGCCAGTATGATAGAGTTGTCTATACTCATTGTCTGTGTGATACTTGTATATTATGGGTTAGCGGCTGAGTGTGGGCGAGGCCCGTATCTCTCCGAGAGTGGAGTGTGGGCGAGGCCCGTATCTCCCAGATAGTGGAGTGTGGGCGAGGCCCGTATCTCCCAGTTAGCGGAGTGTGGGCGAGGCCCGTATCTCCCAGTTAGCGGAGTGTGGGCGAGGCCCGTATCTCCTAGCTGTTCATTGTATGTTTGTATGGTATGAGGTATTATGGGGGAACTCACTAAGCTCCTGCTTACATTTTTCAGTTTTGGTTTCAGGTACCTCTTCTTCGAAGGGGAAGGAGCTGGCGCGGTAGCGGTACATCACACACACATGCTTTATATTCCGCATTATGATATCACCTGGGGATTTGTACTCTGACACTTTTATGCTTTATAAAAATGTTTTCCAGACATGCAACATCTTTTATGAAATGATATGACCGTGAACGTTTTAGTCCTAATGTTTTGCTAAGTGCATGTTTTAAAAATGAAATTTTTGGCTCGTATTTTTTGGATGTTACAAGTTGGTATCAGAGCCCTGGTTTGAGGGATTCGGACACACCTTCGGGGGTGTTTGAACTCAAATTGAGGGATTAAAAGATTATGGAAAAGAAAATGTTTTCTAAAAGGCTAAGTAAAGGGTTTTAAGAAAGAACAAAGTGTGTGATGTGCGCGACCGGCCGAGCTCAAGTAAGTATTCCCCAAAGTACCCATACAAGCTTATGTTATGTTTATCAGTTTCAGTAGAACGGCATGATAGAATAGGACTAAGGATCTAGGAGTGATACCTTATGTGCCTGCTTATGTGCTTCAGTGTATGAAGAATTGCATGCTAGAATTGAGTAGACAGCAGTAGGGTGGCCTGTTTAGGTTATGCCTGATAGTACGAGTTTATCACTGTATGCTAGTTCAGTTTTTCTCTATGAGAATGGAATTGCTTGAGATTGTTCCCTTTTGTCTGAATGCTGCTTGCTTTGTGCTTTGTGGGATTCCGAGTGATGGGAGCTAGCCATTAAGTGAATACTTTACGTCACATGTGATCAGGGTTGAATAATCTTAGAGTGCGGGATTTGGCCTTAATGCGCAACTCTTGTTTGAGTCAAA
The DNA here is from genome assembly GCF_051521515.1 of Lactuca serriola. Lineage (NCBI taxonomy): Eukaryota > Viridiplantae > Streptophyta > Magnoliopsida > Asterales > Asteraceae > Lactuca > Lactuca serriola. The sequence goes on from NC_136410.1 coordinate 138,937,990, forward strand.
CCGTTATAGGAACGAATCTGTTACTCGAAGGATTATCTGGGCCTCATCACATGTGATGGTGTTCAGGTAATGGCTAGCTGGCATCACAAGGAGGCCTTCAGCAGCTGAGGACCGGGTCGAGTGGAGATAGAGATTTTCCTAGTGCAAGCCTAGGGTGAGTATAACGGTGATCAGCAGTAGTGACAGGGATCTGGTGGAGTCAAGGCAGTCCTTGGAAAAGGTACGAATAGATGTGGAAGGTAGTATGGGCCCGTACTACTGAAAGCAGAGGATCCGTACCCGAACCGAGGAAGGCCAAGATAAGACCAGGAAACTTGTAGTAGGAGTGATTTCTCTAGAGGTATCAGTATCACTAACAGTTATTATTTATGTATTTCAGAATGGTGGTACTACGCTCGAGGCCAGTAGTTGGTAGTAAAGGAGAGGGATCGGGTTCGGGATCAGGTTCCGAGCCAGTAGATGAGGGGCTACGCGAGTTCATCGCGTAAGAGATCACCAGAGGCATCCTTGAGTCGACCCGTTTATCTTCGGGTCGATCAAGGAAGGGATATTGGAGTTGATGGAGGACCGCCTCCGGGCATTCAGGAGCGACATGGCATCTGGCCAGTCGGGATCTCGCACACTGTCCTTCAAGGACTTTCGGGGCAGTGGTGTGCCGGATTTTCACGGGGCGAAGGACCCCATAGCTGCCAGACGTTGGATTGCAGACATTGAGTCTGCACAGATGATTAGCTTCTGCCCTGAGGGGTCGAAGGTGAGGTTCGCAGTAGGGTGTTTACGAGATCGAGCTAGGGATTGGTGGGAGTCCGTGGGGGACTCGTTGGGAACCTCGGCTGTCGAGGCTATGACTTGGCCGGACTTCGCGGCCAGGTTCAAGGCGGAGTTCACACCGGCTGTCGAGCTTCAGCAGCTAGCCAGGGAGTTCTTGGACATGCGACAGACGACGGAGACTGTGGCGGAGATCACCGCCAAGTTCCGGGAGAGGGCATTGCTAGTGCCCCAGTATGCGGGAGATAAGGATATAAGGAGGACCCGCTATCATGACAAGCTATGGGCTGACATCTGGGAGCATGTTAGCTTTTCAGCTTGCCCTACCCTGGAGTCCATGATTGCCAGGGCGAGGGAAAGGGAGATTGATTTAGAGCACATTCGAAAGAGGAAGGCAGAGGTGGGGCAAGTGGCTGGGGCTTCGAGGAAGAAGCCCAAAGGAACACATGGGAGGCCGAAAGGCCAAGGAGGACCGGGCCGCTGCGGGAAATGCGGCAAGTCGCATGAGGGAGCATGTAGGTTGGGATCATCGGGGTGCTACAAGTGCGGCAAGGCAGGGGACTTTAGCAGGGATTGTACTGCTCCTGTCTCAGTTGTTCAGACATCTAAGTTGTTGTGTTTCCACTGCAACCAGAGGGGCCACAAGAAGGCCAATTGTCCCCAGTTGACAGCATCAGCGCCGGTTAAGGCGCCAGCTCCAGCTACCCTGCGGACTACAGATGGCCGACAGGGCAAGGCAGAGGCTCCAGTGGTGAGGAGCCGGGAGTTTCACCTGACGGAAGAGGAGGCACGCATGGCACCCGATGTGGTGACGGGTATGATTCTTTCCCCCTATATTTTATGATGTTATGATATTGATATGTGCTCTGTGTATATGCATTAGGATCGTTCCATGTGAACGGTATTCCTGTCCAGGTGTTGTTTGACTCGGGGGCCACCCGGTCATTTGTTTCTCTTGCGCTTACCAAGAGGTTTACTGAGTCTTCGGGCAGGTTGGATTTCCCTTTAGAGGTAGAGATTTCCAATGATCGATCGGTGCGAGCGTCATCAGTATTTAGGGATTGTGTTCTGAGGTTATTTAAGGAGCGCTATTTGGTGGATTTGGTTCCCATCCCGTTGCGGGGGAACAAGGTGATTATAGGCATGGATTGGTTGAGCCCTAATGGGTCGGTGATAGATTGCGCACAACAACTAGTGCGGATCAGGACCCCGAGTGGGGGAGAGTTGGTGATCCATGGCGAGAGACCACGGCGTGGACCTGTAGTATGTTCAATAGCGAGAGCTAGGCGCTACCTCCAGCAGGGTTGCACGGGATATGTCGCGTATGTTATGGATACCCGGGAGACGGGTAAGGCGACGGTGAGCGAGGTTCCAGTGGTGCGAGACTACGCTGATATGTTCCCGCAGGAGCTTCCTGGAATACCTCCGGAGCGTCAGGTGGAGTTCAGGATCAACCTAGTTCCTGGTGCGGCTTCGATAGCCAAGGCACCCTATCAGTTGGCTCCTCCCGAGATGCAGGAGTTGTCTACGCAGCTGTAGGAGCTGCTAGACAAAGGGGTTTATTCGACCGAGCAGTTCACCCTGGGGAGCCCCGATCCTATTTGTAAAGAAGAATGACAGGTCGCACCGGATGTGTATAGATTACCGGGAGCGGAATAAGGTAACGGTGAAGAACCGTTACCCACTCCCGAGGATTGATGACCTCTTTGATCAGTTACAGGGAGCATCTTGGTTCTCCAAGATAGATTTGCGTTCAGGTTATCATCAGATGAGGGTTAGAGAGGAGGATGTACAGAAGACCGCGTTCCGGACGCGCTATGGCCATTATGAGTTCGTGGTGATGCCGTTTGGGCTCACCAATGCCCCTGCCGCATTCATGGACCTCATGAACCGCGTGTGTAGACCAATGTTGGATCGGTCTGTGATAGTTTTCATGGATGACATCTTGGTTTATTCCAAGACGCAGGAGGAGCACGAGGAGCATCTGAGAGAGGTTTTGGAGACCTTGAGGAGGGAGAGCTTGTACACCAAGTTCTCCAAATGTGAGTTTTGGTTGCGCGAGGTGCAGTTTCTTGGGCACCTCGTCAAATAGAACGGGATTTCAGTGGACCCGGCCAAGGTGGAGGCCGTGATGAGGTGGGAGGTTCCGAAGTCTCCATCCGAGATTCGTAGTTTCCTAGGATTGGCAGGCTACTATCGGAGATTCATTCAGGATTTCTCCAAGATAGCCGTACCCCTGACACAGTTGACTAGGAAAGTCGTGGTCTTTCGATGGGGGCCTGAGCAGCAGGCAGCGTTCGAGATTCTGAGGCAGAGATTGTGCGAGGCGCCAATCTTAGCCCTGCCCGAGGGCGTGGAGGATTTTGTGGTATATTGTGATGCGTCGATCTCAGGCTTAGGCGCAGTGTTGATGTAGAAGGGGCATGTCATTGCTTACGCCTCGAGGCAGTTGAAGCCTCACGAGGCGAACTACCCGACGCATGATTTGGAGTTGGGGGCGGTGGTTTTAGCCCTCAAGATTTGGCGGCATTACCTCTACAGGGTTCTATGTACCATTTACACGGACCACAAGACTTTGAGGTACCTCATGGATAAGCCGAATCTGAACATGAGGCAGCGTCGGTGGTTGGACGTGGTGAAGGATTATGATTGCGAGATCCTTTACCACCCGGGGAAGGCCAATGTGGTGGCCGATGCGCTTAGCCGCAAGGCGGCACCGATCAGGGATATTTGCATGAGGATGACTGTGGTGACTCCCCTGTTGGAGCAGATTCGGGAGGCTCAACAGGAGGCTATGAAGGAGGAACATCGGAAGAGTGAGCGAATAGTGGGTCAAGTCACCTCCTTCGATTATGATAGCCGAGGATTACTGACATTACACCGTAGGGTGTGGATACCGTATCACGGAGGCGTACGCCAGATCTTGATGGAGCAGGCGCACAAATCCCGATTTTCTATTCATCCAGGGGCGACGAAGATGTATTGGGATCTTCGCCTAGACTATTGGTGGCCCTGCATGAAGCGGGATGTGGCGTGGTACGTCGAGCGGTGTTTGACCTGCAGGAAGGTCAAGGCCGAGCATCAGAGACCGCACGGCAAGATGCAGCCATTGGACATCCCGTTGTGGAAATGGGAGGATATTACGATGGATTTTATCACAAAGCTTCCCCGGACGGCGCGAGGAGTGGATTCGATTTGGGTCATCGTGGATCGATTGACCAAGAGCGCCCGTTTTATTCCGATTCAGGAAAGTATCTCGGCCGAAAAGTTGGCCGATATCTACATCAAGGAGATAGTGGCGCGGCACGGGGTTCCAGTGTCAGTGATATCAGATCGAGATGTGCGGTTCACTTCCAGGTTTTGGAAGAAGTTTCATGATGAGTTGGGCACTCGACTGCACTTTAGCACCACCTTTCACCCGCAGACGGATGGTCAGAGTGAGCGGACCATCCAGACTTTGTAGGATATGTTGCGGGCACGCGTGCTAGACTTCGGTGGTAGCTGGGATACCTATCTTCCCTTGGCTGAGTTCTCGTACAACAACAGCTACCACGTGAGTACTGACCGTCCTCCATTCGAGATGTTGTACGGTCGGAGGTGCAGGACCCCAATATGTTGGGGTGAAGTTGGCCAGAGGGTCATGGGGAGCACCGAGGTGGTGCTCAAGACGACTGAGAAAATCCAGCAGGTTCGGAGCAGGCTCCAGACTGCGCAGAGTTGGCAGAAAAGTTATGCCGACAAGCGTCCGTCAGACCTGTAGTTCCAGGTCGGGGATATGGTTCTCCTGAAAGTGTCGCCTTGGAAAGGCATCATCCGATTCAGAAAGCGGGGCAAGTTGGGCCCGAGGTCCATTGGATCGTTCAGGGTTGTAGCCCGGGTGGGCAAGGTGGCATATAGGTTGGATCTGCCAGCCGAGCTCAGCCAGATCCACAGCACCTTCCATGTCTCCCAGCTGTGGAAGTGTCTCGTGGATGATTCAGCGGTGGTGCCGTTAGAGGATATACAGGTTGATGACAGCCTGAATTACATTGAGCGCCCAGTCGCAATCCTCGACCGGAAGTCGAAGGATCTAAGGAACAAGAGGGTGGAGTTAGTGAAGGTGCAGTGGCAGCACCGAAAGGGGTTCGAGTGGACTTGGGAGCCGGTGGAAGAAATGATGGAGCATTACCCCGAGCTGTTTCAGGATCAAGCAGCAGACTTCGAGGACGAAGTCTAAAATAAGTGGGGGAGATTTGTAGCACCTGGTTCCTGGTACGTAAAATTTATCTTAGTGTTTTTCATTTTTTTTAGCCTTGGACTCGACGAGTTGTAGGTCCGACTCGCCGAGTAGAGACGGAATCCGGAACACGTTTAAGTTGGCGACTTGGCGAGTCCATATTCTGGACTCAGTGAGTCCCCGCTGTCTGATGAAACCCTAAATTTCAAGGGTTTGCACCCTATTTAAATCCTCTTATCCGCCCCCAAGCTCGCCCCCTTCACCCTCAGAGCTCTATACTTCGTTCAAACCTTGTTCATTGTGAGTTTGAAGCATTTTAGTGTGTTTTCTTAAAGATTTGGAGAGGGAAGGAGAGTAGATCAAGAAGAAGAGGAGGAGACCGGGCATCTTTGAGCTATCTTAGTGTTTTCCTTGAGGTATAACTCAATTTCCCTCTGTTTTCATGTTTATAGTCACTTTTAGCTCCATGAAAGTCCTTCTTGAGTTTTTCTCCAAGCTTGATTGTGCCTTATGGTTTGTCTTAAGTTGTTAGCCTCTAGATCTGGGTAGGATTGAGCTCCAGGAGCTTAGATCTACTGCCTTTATGGAGCCATATTGCATGAAAGCCCTAGATCTACTCTTTTGGTGCATTTTGAACCCTAAAACCTTCATTGGTGATTATTTACACGTAAAGTTGGAAACTTTACGTGTTATTCATGCCCTAGAAACCCAGATCTATGAATAGCATGAGCTGGATTCAAGCAGAATTGCGTGTATAGTATTTGCATGTGGCCGAGTCGGCCAGTCGTTCATCGGACTCGGCGAGTCGAGTCGCGAGTCCCCGAGTCGTGGGATAGGACTCAGTGGGTCGGAAGCTAGACTCACTCGTGAAGTAACTCGGCGAGTCAATGCCATGACTCGGCGAGTTCAAGGCAATCTTCTTGCCTCAAGAACAACTCGGCGAGTTGTTCATGCAACTCGGCGAGTCACAGCATAGAGTGTTCTTCGGATGAAGATGAACTCGACGATTAGAGACGAGTTTATGGTCAGACTAAGGGAAAGGGACTCGGCGAGTTGGCAAGCCAACTCGGCGAGTCAGGTCAACTGGCAATTGACTTTGACATGGACTCTTGGTTGATTAGGGGTAAAAGGTCATTTTACCCTGGAGTCGGTTAGCAGTATTTGACTAAGGTTTTTGTGGGAATTATAGCCGGAGGATTTCCGGAGTGGCAGCAGCAGCAGACAGTCAGTTCCCACACATATCAGCAGTTACTTTGAGGTGAGTTTCCTTCCAGTAGTAACGGATCTAAGGCACCTAGGTCGGCCCGTATAGACGAGATGTTAGTATTAGAGTGTGAACCGAGCCCGTATCTCTTGGTTGAGTTGATTATGATATATGCCAGTATGATAGAGTTGTCTATACTCGTTGTCTATGTGATACTTGTATATTATGGGTCAGTGGCTGAGTGTGGGCGAGGCCCGTATCTCTCCGAGAGTGGAGTGTGGGCGAGGCCCGTATCTCCCAGACAGTGGAGTGTGGGCGAGGCCCGTATCTCCCAGTTAACGGAGTGTGGGCGAGGCCCGTATCTCCATGAGTGTGGGCGAGGCCCGTATCTCCTAGCTATTCATTGTATGTTTGTATGGTATGAGGTATTATGGGGGAACTCACTAAGCTTTGTGCTTACAGTTTTCAGTTTTGGTTTCAGGTACCTCTTCTTCGAAGGGGAAGGAGCTGGCACGGTAGCGGTACATCACACACACATGCTTTATATTCCGCATTATGATATCACCTGGGGATTTGTACTCTGACACTTTTATGTTTTATAAAAATGTTTTCCAGACATGCAACATCTTTTATGAAATGATATGACCGTTGAACGTTTTAGTCCTAATGTTTTGCTAAGTGCATGTTTTAAAAATGAAATTTTTGGCTCGTATTTTTGGGATGTTACACATGGACTAAGGGCCATGTAAGGCATTCCATCCTCATGATGTGGGCTCGGTGGCAATCCAGACCTATGCTGAGGTCCTTGTAGGAGTAGTCCATAAATATGTTGTGTGCCCAGTGATATTGGTTGTTGATTTCATTTGAGTATGGTATTTTCGGTATTGGCGTTGTGATGGAAGTCGGGAGACACACAATCAGTTGGTTTGGATAAAGGGAGCAACTGGAGGTTGTTGGGAGTATTGGTTGCATATCGGGAATTCTCATCTTTGCTCATAGGAGCAGTGGTTAGAACGGCGTGTCAGGGAGTCACGGGTTAATTAAAGGATTTTGGTGCATCTTATGGAATTGGGATTAGTGGAAAATTCGCAATTGATGTATTTGGGTTCTTTTCAGATAAGGAATTGGATTCCTGGTTTTGGAGCAAGGATGGTCTATCGTCAGTATGTAAGTTTTGGTTAGAATGGGTTCGATTAATGGAAGACCATCGTATGTTGCATCGACTATTATCAAGGATCCAGTAGGTGGTTGGGGATATATGTTTCCGAGTATTTGTAAATTCGTTCAGGCCGGATATGGTGGCTGGATACTCGTTGACTTAAGGAAACATTGAGATTCACTCTTCATTAGGGCTTGTGATGTCTTCTCATAGTTGGACACACCGTGTTGGTGCCTTGAGGGAACTCACTAAGCTTCATGCTTACAGTTTTGGTTTATGGTTTCAGGTACTTCAGTGGACAATGGCAAGGCAAAGACGTGACCGTACACATCCTTGGTTTTACAGCTAATTGGATCTTCGGAGACTCTGATTTTAAATAATGTTTTGAAATAATGGTTTTGTAACATTTCTATTAGACAAAAGGGTTGTTTTGAAAGGTTTTAAATTTATTGAATTTTTGGGATGTTACAACAAATCAAGAACGACTCTCATGAAATCGGTAGATGATATCCAACTAAATATTTGAGCAAAATATAAAAGTTTATATTGGCATGAATTGCAACACCCTAACATTTATTATCATTTAACCAATATGCATTTATATTTGGTTTTCAAAGCATTTCATATAACAAAATTTGGTCAAAGTTAAATTTATTTTCTCGAAATATGTGAACACGTTACATGGGGGTTAGAAAGATATATATATATATATATATATATATATATATATATATATATATATATATATATATATATATATATATACACAACCATAGGAAAACTTTAAAAGTTATTATAACAATCAAAAGTAGCTAAGGCATTCGTTTTACAATTTATCTTCCAAAAATAGTCTTCTAAAATTCCAAAATCCCATGATAGTGATCTATGTCATGTTAGGAAGTAAAGCGGATAACTAGCAAAACTATAACCACACAAGACGCAGTATTCAAGGTGATCCACGTTACCAGGCAAGAGGAGCGTATTCTTTATTTCAGAGCTCTCAAACAGAGGTTACAAGTACAATTATACATAGATTCACCTATCACTCTAGAATTCAAGATACAAAATGACCTAGCATGCATCTAGTGGTGGAGGCAACAGGGAGACTAGCAGGTGTGCTTCCCCCTAACCTTCTCTTATTTACCTTATATTAGTTGTATTATATATCATTACTTTATTAGTAATAAACCCAATTTAAATTTTTGAAGCCTAAAAGAAATCCAGTCAAAAGCCCACCAGCCCCCTCTAGAACCTAATTGTGTATTTGATTATAATGTACCAACATATTATACAAACACAATTACATACCTACGATAATTACAAATCGTTAGCAAAGAGGGCAAGAGGCTACTACAATTGAATTTATCGGCACTATCATATACCAACTTCAATTTCAAGAAAAGGTAATATCCAATTCTTCTTAATTAATATATATTTAAGGTTTTTAAAATTTGTGGTTAATATTTTTGTTGAAAAATATAATTTGCATTTAATGATAATATTTAGATTGACTATTTAATTTTGATAATCATAAGGTAAACCATCAGCAAGAAAAGAATCATTGATCATTTTTTTTCAAACAAAAAAAGATGTTCATGACCTACAACCGCATCTTGTTAATGATAATATTAGTATAGATGTTAATAATACATGCCCATAACCTCAAAAAAAAGTCATATGGAAATGCCAATTAATGTTTAACCCAAAAAAATGATATTTCAAATTTATAAAAGGTAAATTAAGATTCTTTGATTCGTGATCCTCATATCAACTTTATAAATCAAAGTATCCTTTTACCATAATAATATTTAACAGATGGTAAAATATATATCGTGGTAATATATATATATATATATATATATATATATATATATATATATATATATATATATATATATATATATACATATATAAGCTATAAGCCCCCCTTATCCAAAAATCCTAGCTCCGCCCCTACATGCATCCCTATTTATACTTGAGGGATCAGACCTAAAACCTTAATGGGCCAATCCCATTGGCCCATAGGTTCATGAAAGGTGTCAACCAATCACACTCTGACATGCAACATCTTCTGGAACATTCTTCCATGTCATACAACCCATGAGCATCAGCAACACACATGATGAAGCAGCTTGTGTCAAAGTGGAGCATCATGATGTACAAGTGGGGCATCATGAACACTAATGGCCCAAACTCCATCATGGTGGAACAACGTGGTGTAATCCTTGAGAAATACCAACTTTTGAGCATCATTGAATGATCTTGAGCATCATAGAGGACTTCATAACATACTTGGCTCATCAGGGACCAAGATGTTCCATCTTGCGCCATAATGGTGCAACAAGAGTATGGATGGCGCAATAGGCTTCAAGTGTGGCACAATAACTTCTAGGTTGGAGCAACATCACCATCTTGGCGCAACAAGAATGTGCCTGGCACAACAAGGCTTCTTCATGGCGTAAGAGGGACTCTTCATGGCGTAAGAGGGAGAAGCTTGCTAGAAGGAATGTCATTGGTGCAACAACATCCTTCTTGGCTCAACCGTATATCAGATGGTGGAACAAGGTCCACTTGTTGCTCCATATCACTCCCATGTACTCCAACCCCCCTTTTTTATGATTCGTTCCTTTGGCACTTGATTCGTTCCTTTGTCAGACGATCCATTACCTTCTCAGATGATCCATTCCTTTGTCACATGCTCCATGAACCCCAAGTGCTCCATTGACTTCCAAGTGCTTAAAATGCTCCATGAGCATGATCCAAATGCTCCATGGGATTGCTCCAAATGCTCGAGTCACATTTAACGATCTCCACCTTGACTTGAGCATCCTCTTAACTCTACCTTAACCAAGAACTTCCTCTCCCATCCTGCCATTCGTCCCCGAAGGGACCTACCTCCCGCGAACATCAACTAAGTTCAAGAAAAGTTTGAAGTTCTCTGCAGGAAACCAATTTTTCAACATATTTGCTGGGTTGACCTTGGTATCAATCTTCAGTATTGAAAATTTGTCTCCTTCCAGAATATCCCGAATGAAATTCAGCCTAACAACAATGTTCTTTGTCTTCTCGTGATATACATGGTTCTTAGCAAGACTCAAAGAACTTTACTGTCACAATACAAGACATGCTTCTCCACCTTCATACCAAGACTCTTAATAAGACCTTGCAACCATATCTACTCCTTTATTCAATCTGTCATGGACATATACTCAGATTTAATTGTAGACAAAGAAACGGTATCTTGTAACGTTGAATTCCAACTGATGACATGTCCGAATAAAGTGAATATGTAGCACGTCCGTAACCTGCGCTTCAACAAATCACCAACATTATCAGAGTCAACATATCTCACCAAGTCACTCTTTGTATTAGCTCTATAGACTAAGAAAACATCCTTCGTTCCCTTCAAGTATCGCAAGATCCACTTTACAGCTTCCCAATGAGTCTTCCCTGGATTGCTCATAAACTTGCTAACCACACTAACTACATAAGCCAAATCAGGTCTTGTACATACAATAGCATACATGAGACTTCCAACAACACTTGAGTATGGAACCATGCTCATGTACTTCCTTTCTTCATTAGTAGTGGGCATAGTATTTGGACCAAGTTTAAAGTGATCCGCCAAAGGAGTTCCAATTGGCTTGGACTGATCATAATTGAAGGATTACATAGTTATCTCAATGTACTTCTATTGTGAAATATACAATCGCCCTGATTTTCTAACCATCTGTATCTCCATTCCAAGTATCTTCTTTGCTACTCCCAAATCCTTCATTTCGAACCCATTCTTCAGGGTCGCCTTCAAGTCATTTATTGTAGCCATGTCCTTGGCTGCGATGAGCATATCATCAACATATAGCAACATATATATGTAAGAATCTGGTTCAAACCATACAAGGCTTTCTTCAGCAAAAATACATGATCCTTCTTAGAATAAAGGAACCCTTCTGGCTGGGACATATAAATTTTCTCCTTTAAATTCCCATGAAGAAATGTTGTATTCACATCAAGATATTTAAGCTCCAGACCAAATGCACTCACCGTTGCCAAAAGAACCCGAATTGTCTTGTGCTTCACGACCGATGAGAATACCTCGTGATAATTAATTCCTTTTTTCTGAGAAAACCCTTTTGTCACCAACCTTTCCTTGAACCAAGTTGGTTCAACTCCTGGTATCCTTTCCTTCTTCTTAAAGATCCATTTACATCCCATTGGCTTTGCTCCCTTTGGTAATGGAATAAGAGCCCATGTTTCACTTTTTTATAAAGATTTCATTTCTTCATTCATGGCCATCAACCAGTCATTTGCTTCTTTACTCGCCATAGTCTCTTTATACGATTAAGGCTCCCCGGTGTCAATGTCTTCTCTAGTTGCTAAAGCAAAAGCAAAGGAGTCAAGTTCACCTGAATTCACACATCCTACATATCTATCAGGTTGTGGAATGACCGTCCTTAATCTTCTCTTTGCTATAGATTTAGACCCATCATCCTTCCCTAAATTAGCACCATTGGATGAAGATACCATGGGTTGGTCTTGGGTTTCATCTTGTCCAGTTTGTTTATTGTCGCCTTGATCTTTGTCACTTATCAAAACTCTATCTAGAGTTTGAGTTTCAATCTCCACCTTCTTGCTAGCACCCTGATCTTTATTCCCTGCTTGACTTGTGTCACCTCCTCCCTGGTTACCCATGGCAGATTCATCAAAGTTTACATATCTGCTCATGATAAATTTAGGAGTTTTTCATTCTTCTATACAACACAATCGATAACCTTTTACTCTTGTCACATGTCCTAGACATATGCACTTCATTGCCCTTGGCTAAAGTTTACCATCATTCACATGAGCATATGTCGGGTATCCAAATATTGATAAACCAGAATAGTCATAGGGTTTCCCGAACCATACCTCTTAAGGAGTCTTCAAGTCTATTGCAGTTGATGGTGATCTGTTCACCAGATAGCAAACAGTGTTAACTTCTTCCACCCAGAATTGGTTGGATAAGTTAGCAAATATTTGCATGCACCTTGAACGATGCACGAGTTTTTGGTTCATCCATTCTGCCACTCCATTTTTTTGGGTGTGTTCCGTACACTATAGTACCCCACTATACCTTTTACCTTGTAGAAATTATAAAATGGAGCATTGTAGAAATCCAACCCATTATTAGTCCTTAGACTCTTGAACTGTTTTCCAGTCCTTTTCTCAACCATGTTCTTCCATTCCTTGAGACTTCACTAGTACAGGACCCGACAGATATGAGAAAACATACTCCATGATTTCCTTGCAAGTGTTAACCGGTACTGAACTTGACTTTGTGATGCTTTCCCTTGATGCAAGCTTCACAAAATTTATCTTTCCAGTTGCCTCTCCACTAAGCAGTCCTTGTTTACTTAGAACAAATATACCCTTCTCACTCATGTACCCCAACCTACGATGCTACTACTCCATATTGCCATCACCTTCATTCAAGGATTGGGAGATAGCCACCATTCCCATAACCATATTGCCTTCTAGGATGTAGATCTCTCAACTATTCATCTTCCCTTTCATTATAACCATAGAACCTTCGGTCACTTCGACCCAGTCACCTTCACCACCGTACCTCATCCCATTTTTAGCCGATGTGCCAAGAGAAATTAAATTCTTCCAAAGTTATGGAATGTACCAACAATCTAACTTCCTAACCATGCCATCGTGCATCTTGATCAGCAATGTGCCACTACCTTTGATACTGCTTGTCACACCCCCCAAACCAGAACGGCGGAAACGTTCGGGGGCGAAGGACGTCATGCTCAGTATCATAACCATAGTGAAGAAAGTAAACACAACCATCATAAATATAATTTAAAAGGTTACATCGTTGCAAAAAAATACATGTTTCCAAATAAATTACGTATGATGTCAAAATAGTTCAAAAGAAATATGCACCTTAGCGTCTTGCCTTCAAAAATCTTGTGGTTACCTGTATTACTGAATACCTGAGAATACAAGTTGTATTTGAAAGAGTATCAGCATTAAAGCTGGTTAGCTCATAAGCAATTTATGAATGAAAAATGGATTTTGTTTCTTAAAGTTTGTTATAAGTTTGTTTCCAGAAAATCCAATATTTTCTAAAAGTTTTGTTGTAGTCTTAACTGAACCAAGACTTAGTATATGTAAGTAAATCGTCATACTTATGTGTGGTTTTATATTTAAATGAAACTCTTTTTTTTTGTGAAATCCTTATATTCCAGTGAACTATGTGTTTTGTTAATTCCCATGTGAGTTGTTATAACCATGCTAAGACTCGAAGACCTCGTACTCGACGTTCTTCAAGCGTCGGAATGTTATGACACTTGTCACCCCAGACCTGCCGGTCTAGTTGTTGCAAGCAGTTTAGGTGTGGGTTTATCAGACCCAATATATATTTATACACAGCTATTACGCTCTCCCTACAAGAGATTCTGATTATAACTACAGGACTTTTCTGTGGTACTTAAGAGTACCCTGAAGGTGAATAACTCACAAATTTATTCATTAACTAGTTCATGTAGTTTGTAATGAAATACCCGCTTTTTAAATCGATTGTTTTACCGTTTCTTTGCTAAGTGGGGCGTCCAAACTATACCTATTATAGTTTATCAAGAGTATTTTTACGTTTTAAATGAAACCTTGTTATGCATGGCTTTGTATTTCAATAAAATGAAATTGAAAATACTAAGTATAAAATCTTACACACCTTGCTCAGCATGTTACAAGGTGTGAATAACTCTTAAACTCGTTTTGACAATTTTACCCTTAACTATCACTGTTTTAGAATATTTATAGAAAAATCATCGTAAGTCGAAAACTAAATCCGTAAGCTCAGAGAGTTTGGAAAAATAGTATGCGGTGTCTATAAAGTTTCCTATAATTTTTGGAGGTCTCAAAACAGTATGAAAATGTTCATCTTCACGACCTGGTCCGATTTCATTGCTGCAGTGATAGGCAATTTTGTAAAAATCACCATAAATTGTAGAAAAATCGTATGGAGATGTGCAAATATTCATTTTAAAGGTATAAACCTGAACTATTTTCATATTAAACTATTTTGAAAAATATTAAGTTTAATTTGGGTAAAATAGTTCGTAAACATGTCACAACTTTTCTGTTGTAAGCTGTCAAGTTAAGTTTTAAATATGTTTTGGTGTTTTAACTTGTATTCCCCCCCCCCCCTGAAAACTAAAGAAAACTGGAAAATGAAGGGGTATGAACTCACCTTGAGTGATTTCTTGAAGAGTGGAAGGTCGAAGACGAGGAGTATCAAGTCAAGAACACTTGATGAACACGTGAAGTATTGGATGATACTAAGAACGATTTTTGGTGTTAAATGTGTGTAGATGATTCAAGGGTGTTATGAAAACATGGAATAACACTTGATTTTAGATGGAATACTTACCAAAAAGTGAAGTAATAGCTCAATAACACTTCCAAAAAGTGGCTGGAAGTAGAGAGAAAAAGAGGCTCTCTTGATGGTTTGAGAAGTGTATAAGTGTTTGAGAGTGATCAAAGTGAACCAAGAAATCCTCCAGGGATTTCTTTATATAGATGTTGCTGGAGCAACATGCAAAGTTGAAAGGATGTTTTCCTTGGTTTGTGTAATGTGGATAGGGTTTGATTAATGAGGAAGTGACACATGGAGGCAAGTTGGCACACTTGACCCACTTGTGGAGTAGAATATCCTTAGATATTTCTATTAATGAAATAATGATTTATAATTAATAAATCCTTGAGAAATGAATAAAATATGAGTTTAGGGGGTTTAAAATACTACAAATATGAATTTGGTGAAAAATCCCCGTCAAAACATCAAAAACAGGCTTAGGAGGCAAAAGTAGTCATAAACCGGGAATTAGGAGCGAACCTGCGAAGGTTCGGTTCTTTGGTGTTGAGGACCGAGAGTAAGAAGAAGGAGGAACTGAAGGTGGGAGAAGCAACCGAAGGTGCGAGAGGAGCGAAATGGACCGAAGGCTCGGTTCATTTCGGTTGCTGAGGAGGTTCGGTCCGAGGAGGCTAGTTCGGTTCTGAAAGGGAGCTTCGGTTCTTAAGCAGGGTTCGGCTCTAAGAGGTTTCCTCTAAGAGGGTTCGGTTCCTAAGAGGGTTTCGGCCCTAATTAGCCATTTTTCAATATAACTTCATATTTTAAGTGATTTTTGGCCAAGTTAAAAGATCGGGATGACCCGGTTGACTATAAAAAGTTGAGAGAGATTTTGAGAGATTTGGGAGAGATTTAATTTTGGCCATTATTATTGTATAATCTCGTAATGCAAGGTTCGTGAACCCCGTTATGCTTCGTTTATGATTGTTTTAAGTCCCCAAGAGGGTCCATAGTCGTGTTTTGATGCTTTTAACTCCCTTTTTAGGGCTTTACATTGCTAAACACATAAATTCTCCGAGACACTTGGATTCTTGACATACAAATGCACATTTTTATACATAGAATAACCTTTATCATAGAAGTACAAGTTAAGTTTGACCGGTTTGACTTTTTGACTTTGACTTCGACGTGTTGACTTTGACTTTGACTTGAATTTGACGGTTGTCACACTGCTCACCCAATCATTACCTGTCATGACTGTGTCATTCCACTCTTTAAAGGAATCGAACCAGTCACAATTATACGTCATGAGATAGGATGCTCCAGAATCCAAGACTCAATCATCAACAAAACTTGATGTTCTAACATTCAATATATCACCATCGTCCCCTTCATCAAAACTTTCCTGAACCATATAAGCAGTGTTATTGTTGCTTGATTCACTCTTGAGCTTCCCCATTCTTCAACTGTGGACAATTTTGCTTGAAGTGTCCCTTCTCCTTACAGTTATAACATTTTAAGTTCGACGAACCTTTAGACTTCGATTTTGAACGTGATCTCTCTATGTTTCCTTCTTTCATATCTTATGTCCTTCCTCTCCACGCAAACAAAGCAGAACTGAACACATCCTCTCCAACTAGAACTTTTCTTTTAAGTTATTTGGACATCAAAGAGTCCTTCACATCATTCATAATGATCGTTTTCCTACCATAGACCATGGTATCAACGGAATTTTCATATAAGTTAGGAAGAGAACATAGGAGAATGAGCGTCTGATCTTCATCTTCAATATTCACATCAACCCTATGTAGATCTAAGATGATGTGATTGAATTTATCAAGATGATCTTTCACTTGGGTACTTTCAGACATTCTAAGAGTGTGCAACATTTGCTTTTGATACAACCTGTTCGTCAGTGATTTATTTTGGTACTTGTCACAAAGTTTATCCTAGATCCTAGAAGTAGTTGTTTGATCCACGACCTCCATCAGTACTTCATATGTGAAGCTCAATAGAATGGCACTATGTGCCTTTGTTAGAATTTCCACCTTCTTTTCAACCGTCATGTATTTAGGCAGTGTAGCCTCTCCATCCAATGTCGTTGCACATCCTTATTGAACTAGAAGAGCCTTTATCTTCACCTTCCATAATGTGAAGTCATTTGAACCATTGAATTTCCCAAATCAAACTTGTGAGTAGACCTATTCAATCATATGAATACAAACCGCAACTCTGATACCACTTGTAACGAAGTAAAGCAGATAACTAGCAAAACTATAAGCACACAAGACACAATATTTACGTGGTTCGGTCAAGGTGACCTATGTCCACGGGTATGAATGGAGTATTCTTTATTTTAGAGCTCTCAAATAGAGGTTACAAGTACAATTACATAGATATTCGCCTATCACTCTAGAATCTAAGATACAAAATGACCTAACATGCATCCTTATTTATAATTGAGGGATCAGACCTAAAACCCTAATGGGCCAAGCCCATAGTCCCATGAAAGGTGTCAACCAATCACAATCCATCGTTCAACGTCTTCTGGAACATTCTTCCATGTCATACAACTCATGAGTGTCAGCAACACACACGATGGAGCACCTTGTGCCATAGTGGAGCAACATGACGTACAAGTGGCACATCATGACGTACAAGTGCCTAGTACATATTATTGCATCTCGGATGGATGGTAAAGTTTAGTTTATGTATGTCTTCTAATATCAACCATTGGTTAACACCAAACCTAGGAACCCAAATTTAGATTTTGAAAGTTTTAAACCAATAACTATCTTCTTCAAATGTCAAGCTTTTTTTGAAGCTACTATCTTATATCGCTCTTTGCTCAACACTACATCTCGTGCTTCTTTAATTCTCATAATTAGGATTGATATCAACTTAGTTTGCATGAACCATGCATAAATTGCTTTTTCATGCTCATTATGGTTAAAAAGCATCTATAACAACACTAGCTATACCAAAAACACGCATCACAGTGTGGTAAGTATTCTACCGTGCCATGGCTTTGCAGTTCAATAAATAGGTTTAAACCTGTTAATAGTTCATTCTTGAGCAAAAACTTCCCCAATTCAATGGAGAGTAGAATGATGTCGATTTTAAACCCAAGAAGGTGCCAAGAGGAGATAAAGATGGTGTATTGCAAGGATTAACATCATTTCCCCTTTGAGGTAATGATTTCTCCTTTGTATTAAGCTTTGAGCTTTAATAGTAAAAATGTTAGATTGACTAGAATGGTTGAATTGATCAACCTATGCCTTGATTATGACGTTATTGAGAGTGTTTATAGGCTTTGAACAAGCTTTGTATGTGATTTCCAAGGTAAAATTTATATATGGAAAGTTAGGGTTTGAAACCCTAACTAATGAGCGATGAATTGATGCAATAGATTATATTGTAATGAATTAGGTAGAATGAGATGCTTATTTCATTGTGTAAATTAGAATTAGAGGTAGAAGATGACATGTTAGAATTATGATCAATTAAGTTATCATTTTTATATAGAGAGGGATTATGCTCTTAATAGGCTAAGACAAGTTCTAAGGAGCTTGATATGTTGTATGAATAGACCTTGAGCAAAGAAGATAGGTCAAGATGCATCAATTAATGATTGAAAGCCAATGGTAGTTACTTTTCACTAACTAAGAAGGTATGTTACAACTCTTTCTCTCTCTCTCTCTCTATCTATCTCTCACTAGATTATGTATGCATGTTTATATGTGTTTATTTTATTATGTATACATGTTTAAATGCTTTATATACTTTGTTAAATACCCATAACTCATTAGATGAAGACGGTTCATGGTTATATGAATTATAACCTTATGGGCGATTTAGATGTAAATGACATTAGATGAAAGATAAAGTATGGAAGTGTGATTAGATGTAAATGACATTACGTTGAATACCCATAAGATGTTAGATGAAGATAGATTATGATTATATGTTTGTAATCATATAATTGAGTATGTATGTATGTTCAGATCATAATGGTTGATGTTAGATACCTATAAGACAATAGATGAAGATAGATTATGTATGTGTGAGAAGATAGATTATGTATGTGTGATTAGATATTGATGGTGTTGTGTTGAATACCCATCATATATTAGATGAAGATAGAGTATAGATGTATGGCTAGATGCTAAGGGCATTTTGTTAAATACTTATATGTTACTAGATGGAGATATACATTAAGTTCTTAATGAGTTAAGTACTAGAGTGGTAGTAGAAAAATCTATTAAGGAGGCGATGAGATAGATTGATATGAGACATGTGATGTGTAAGACTATGGTGAGACCATAACATTAACATGAAAGATTATGAGAATGAGAAAGATGATTCTTTCGGGAATGAGATAGATTATTCCTTTGGGAATAAGATAGATGATTACCTCGTAAATGAGATAGATGATTCCTTGGGGAATAAGAAGATGAACACTTTAGGAATGAGATTATGATTCCTTCGGAAATGAGATAGATGATTCCTTCGGGAATGAGATTGATGATTCCTTTAGGAATGAGATAGATGATTCCTATGAGAATAAGTTTATGTGTGGTTATAAAAGATTGAGGAAAGTTTCCATGAGTGGAAAAAGGTAATAAGTTTACTTAGATAAACTTGATATAATTCGTGAGGGATTAAGTGTAGAGGATTTGTAAGCTATCAGCGTAATCCACAAGGGATTTAAGAATAAAGTTGTTAAAGGATACATGAGGGATCAAAGTGAGGGGAATTAGTATGGATGGTTGTGCTCTGGTAAGTTAGAATTATGTTGCACCCTATGTGATAGGTGAAGCTATCATAAGTGCTTAGTCCGGTGAGGTCTAAATGAGGATAGAAGGGCAATGTATTGGAAGATGAGAATAGAGAGACAGAAGGTGAGAAGAGATGAGATGAGTACAAGGTAAGGGTAACAAGAATAAGTTGTAACACCCAAAAATTCAAGCCAAATTTAAATTTTTCCAAAACACTTAAAACCATTTAATATTACATAGTTTTTTTTTCAAATTACTAATTATCAGAGTATCCCAGTATCAAATCATAAAAGTCATAACAGTAGGAGGAGCGGTACGATCATGCCTTCGCCTTCCTGCGATCACCAGAGGTAACTGAAACAACAACTGAAACTGTAAGCCTGAAAGCTTAGTGAGCTACCCCAAAATAACAACCTCATAACCATATCATATAAGCAAACAACATTCATAATGAGCCTTCGTCCTGAATGGACCGCCTCGCAGGCCTTCAGTCTATCTGGACCACTCTCCGACCCTTTAGCACGTCTGGACCGCCTCGCAGGGCCTACAGCCTATCCGGACCGCTCGCCAAGCCTTCAGTCTGACTAGCATACTCTCCTGGGTCTGTAGTATATCCGGACCGCCCTGGGTATGTTGGCCTTCAGCACAAAGTAGGACCGCCTCAACCCAACCCCCAATCAAACAAACATATGCACATACATATCATATGCTATCATAATAACAGTCAAACCGATCTAGCAGATCAAATAGCATAGCAACATCCTATAACCCGGACACCGACCTATCCAGGTCACTAACATAGCATAATCCTATAACCAGGATACCGACCAACCAGGTCACTAAGCATAAGCATGACATCATACTAACTACTAAGATGCAAAACAGTAAACATATCATGTAATAATCCGAATACAATCCATAAAGGGCCGGCCTTGGTGCCTTAGACCCTGTTGATATAGTGAGGATAACTCACCTCACAATGTCGCACTGAGAATGATAGGTTCAAACTCTCGAATCACCAACACGAACTCCACCACTTATAGTTATCATAAAACCCTTTTTCCATAAATCTCCAAATTACCAAAATACCCCCAAAGGTCAACTGGTCAACGTTGGGTCAAGGTCAAAGTCAACAGTCAAGGTCAACTGTCCATGTTGACCCAACTCGTCGAGTGAAGTTCACCGACTCGTCGAGTTCTTCCTGAACTCGAGAAGTCATGAAATCCTAGGCTGACTCGTTGAGTTCCCTTATAACTCGTCGATTTCAAACGTGTCCAAAGGTTGAGAGAACCCTAGCTGACTCGCCAAGTCCAAGGCAATATTCAACGGACTCGCTGAGTTGTTCATCAACTTGTCGAGTTCATGCCCATCATCATATGACTCGTTGAGTTGACCTTGTGACTTGCCGAGTCCCTTCAATCCTTCATCCAAACAGATGCTTTTTAAGCCATGCTAAGGCTCCATATTGTAGATCCAGCATCCCAAGGCATGTTTATCACATCAAGTTGCAAACTTTATGTGCATGCAAGGCTCTAAGGGCTCTAAATGAGAGTTCAATTCTGAAGTTACAACTTCAGATCTTAGCTCATTCACAAGAGAAGCTTCCAAACATACTAGGAAAGCCCTAACATTTTCCAAAAGGGATCTAGAAATGAAATGAGGTCAGGATAGCGATTTGATACCTTCCAGAATATGCCAAATAAGATAGATTTTGGATCCCACAAGCTCCTTGCTTCTGGATACTTGACCTCCAAGCTCTTTTCTCCAAGAAAATCCTCTTCCAAGCTCAAGAATACATAAGTGGAACACACACACTCGATTAGGGTTTAAGAGGGACAAGAGGCAGTAAAGGGGATGCTGGGGGAGGCCAATGATCATTTAAATAGGGTGCAAAACCTCGGGATGTAGGGTTTCATCTGTCAGCTCCTACTCGTCGAGTCCCTTCTTGGACTCGACGAGTAGGTCACTAAAACACGTGGACCAACCCGCTGCTACTCAACGAGTAGGGCAACTAACTCGTCGAGTAGCCCTTAAAATCAAGAAACTTTTATATTAAATCAATACCTAAGAATCGAGGCGTTACTGGAGAAAGAGAATGTTTGAGAGGGAATGAGAAAAGAGCATGAAGAGAGAAAGTGAGAGAAAGAGAAAGAGACAGAGAGAGAGAGGGAACAATATGAGATGAGATGAAGATAGAGCACGAGATAAGTATGAAAAGAGATAAAGTAAGAGTACGAGATGAATACAAGAAGATATGAGACTAGAATAGACGAGATGAGAAGAAGATATTAGAGTTAAAGAGTATGATTGCATGAAAACAAGAAAAAAATTATAACTCACCATACCTGTGGTTTGATGTTGTATATTCTTCCATGTGTTGCATGTGCAGGTAGTAGTTGTTGTACGAGAGGAGGTAGGAGCACAAGGACTTGGACTATGAGTATATTTTATTTAGCATTCCTTATTGCTTTAAATTAGAGTTAGGATTTATTGTAAATTCAGATATAGCTTGGTATTGAAATGTTTTAAGTTTAGCATTCGAAATTTTTGTTTAGAAAACTTTGATAAATCCATAGATATTTAGAGTGAAAAATTAGGCGTTTTAATGGGTATCTTCTCGTTTGTATTTCCCTTTTTAGATATTATTAAGCACGAAGTATGGATTTAAATCAACCAATCTTTTAAAGATTAATTTACAAAAATGGCACACGCTCGTTATGATTATGAAATTAGTGCCCCTCTTGGGATTGTAATACGGAAGGAATTTCATGTACCCAAATGGGAGGAGTTCTTGAGTGGACTAGGTCTTGTTGGAAGTTATGTGTTTAGTCATAAAGCGACCCAGTTACCTGTATTGGGGCTTTCATATATGTGGAAGATAATGGATTTAGTTAGATTATTGAAACTGATTCTCTTGCTCAAAGTAGGTTTTCTCGGTCTATGAATTTATAAAATGTAATATTAGACTTCTACTTGGACAATATAGGTATATCCATACACTTCATGTTATTTGATTCTACCCAGTGCACCTAACCATACATTAGGATCGAAACTTTTTCAGTAACAAATCATATTTTGACTATATATTCCTTTTTATAAGTTTCATTTTATATCTGATAGTATCTTTATAACTACCAATTTTTAAGCCAATATTTGATATACTTCTAGGTATAATGGCACTAAACTCAAATTTTAAGACGGAGAAATGGACTGAATGATCCAACCCAACCAATCCCTCACCCCACCTCGTAGGAGGTTCACATTGAACGATATCTTTTTCTACTTAGTGAAAAAAAACTCGTGCGGAAGGCGCTCTCCACATATGTTATCCATCACAAGCTAACTATTGGATCCTTCCTCCCTTCAAACGAAGGAATTTAACATACGAAGAAGTTATGGTAAGTGACATCCCTAATCCACGACCATGTGGCCCCACCAGTTATATGAGAGTCTGTATACCTCTCATCAAACATAGCGATCATATCCTTATTAATCCTACCAAACATACCGGCTAAATCCTCGGGTATGACCCCCAAAACCTCAAAGCAACAAAATCACGTAAGTATGTGTTACGCGGACCTACTCCAGAACTCTCTCTTCCATGTCTAGTAGCCACCATTATATAAATATAAACAAAAAGGTTATAACATATTTATAGTGTTATCTCCACACTATTACCCATGTACCAGCTCCTTAAAACCCTTATTACCCTTCCCGACCCAAATATGTATCATGTGCTTCCAATAGTATAGGTACATACCACCTTCTACACCTATCCTTACTTGTTACAAGAATTTATTCAAAGTTTCCAAGTTACCCATTAAAACCACTAATAGATATTTTATCATACACGTACGTGTCTACACGCACATATACCACTAATCTTCACAGACTCTCTAGGATTCCCCACCACTCTCATGTTAAAGAAGTTTATGCTAATATCATCTAGTCGCCTCATGAATATACAATTATACATTGTCAATAACAAGATCAAAATTCAAATAAATGACCCTACCCTAAGGAAACAACCAAAAATGGAACATGCATTAATTCCAAATCAATAATTCTAAGGCTATCTGATTCTAGCTACGTATAACCAATCAATATTAACATAGACTTCAAGTAGAAAATAACAACCAACACATAAAGGAAATTAAGGCATCTCTCCTAAGCAGACAATCTAGCATGCAATTCTTGAGCACATCCCTAGCTTGCATTCTAGCATGCATATCCATCAACTTCATAACTAACATATAAAAACAATATCGGTATATTGGGAATCACTTTCCTTTTTGAGATCCGGATGACTGTACTCATTGAATCTTTCCTTTTTTTATAAAAATCTTTTCAAAAAAGTTTTATAAAAATATTCCAGACGTTAGTTTGAGTTCAGATACATGCTCGTGTTCGACTAAATCCCTCAAACCAAGGCTCTGATACCAACTTGTATTGTCCAAAATTTTCAACCAAATATTTTTAAATATAATTAAACAACCCCAAAACCATCTTTTCAACCGTACATTAGAGAATACCCCTAATGAATTTGACTTTAAAATCCATTTTCTCAAACATCATAGAAACTAGGGGTGGAGTTGGTACGGTACGAATTATTTTTTCACTAAACCCTATATTGTACCAATTATAGTTGGTAAAAAAATTTTGCTAACACTACGATACCAAGTATAGTTGGTACCAACTTGATTTTCTACCAATAAGTTCAATTGGAACATGTTGGCAGTGGTACATACCAACATGTTTGGGAGTTTTGTGAATGCCGATTTATGTGTTCTTGAGCATTGAGAACGTGAATAGAGGTTCTGTAAATGAGATTTTTGTAATGGTTGAGATTGAAAATTTGATCCAAAATGATTTTATTAATTCCTACCATGATTTTATAAGTTAAAGCAGTGGAGGAAAATTGGACACATAAATATGAGTTTAACAGTTTAAACTTTATAAATACGACAAATAAATGTTAATATTGAAGTTCTTAAATCTAAAACACCAAACATACGAAAATTATATATATATATATATATATATATATATATATATATATTTAATTGGTTGGTATGGTACTACCATGGTATTGAAAGCTTTATACCACTATCGTACCATGATTACTCAATTGGTATGGTAATATCAACCAAAAATCTTGGCTACCAAACATATTGGTTACCGACACACTTCGTTCGGTTGGTAACATGTTGGTTGGTTTTACATGGTACATATTTTCCTTCCCTAATAAAAACAAAGTCATATCATAAAACCAATGGAAGTCTCAAAAAAAATCAAACACTGATGTGAGCACAGTCACACCACACCCTTCATTTTTCCAACTAGAACAACCTAAAAGTATTTAACTTTAAAACATAAGAACAAAGGTTAGTGATTTCTCCAATATATCATATATTCCATTACACATACAATGCAAATCCACAGTAAGCTCCATTCAACACCTCAGTGGGATAACATGCACTCAACCAACATCCCATCTAGCCTATAGACTCCAAACTAAATCAAAGTCGATACCTCAGTGGGCGATCATCCCAACTGACCCATAGAATCCCAACCATCCTCTTGTCGGGCCTAAAAGCTCATAGCCAACTTCCCATAGGACTATCAAAATATCAAACACAAGACTATTATAGTCTGATCACACACACACACACACATACATATATATATATATATATATATATATATATATATATATATATATATACACTGACAATAAAATCATCATACCATACAATGGACATATAAATATGTGTGAGAAAATTCACCTAAAGCTAGAAATCCAAGTCTCAAGTCTTAACAGATAACACAGATAACACAAACCACCAATACTAATTAAAGACCGATACTCATATCCATCAAATTTTAACCAAAATTCAGGTTGGTTTAAAGTCAATGATCAAAAGGTCTATGCATCGTGTCTAGCCCTCGCATATGTCACATCCACTACATTCCACAATAGTCACGATAATTCTTTACTCAACGTGTCGCGTCTAAAGGTGGACGCGCAATGTTTTTTGGGCAGATCTACCACTTCTATTAACTGTTTAATCCCTTAATTCATATGTTATAACTTTCCAAAATCCTTCTATAGAGGTTCTTAATGGATAAATTTTCCAACTTTATCCACATGAAAGGCTCTAACATTACAAACACTAACTTGAGATCCAAAATGAATCCAAAAAGACTAAAACTTCATGGTTGGTTTAAAGAGAGCTCAAGAATGCTATATTTTCACTAAAGCACCTTCTTCTTATTATATCAAAACATATTCTTCTTCTTCTTCAAGCTTCTCACTCAAGGCACCAAAATCTTTAAGAACAAAGTATGGAGGCTAGGGTTTGAACTTCTAGAATTTTCTGGAGGATGGAAGCTACAAATGAGTAAAACCGTAGGAGTTAATGCATTTAAATATGGATAAAAGCTCGAGATTAGGGTTTGGAATGATTATGACCGTGTCCATCACTCATATTAAAACACGTCACGTCGAAAATTCATCCATATGTCGCGACCAATGCATGGATATGCTGTGTACTTAGTCCAAGACCACATTCTTAAATCTTAAAAAATAAATAACATGACAAATAAGACATACCCGAAACTAGGTGTTACACATATCATGAGGATTTACAATCAATTTGTATGTTTCAAGCTCAATTCTAGCTATTATATTGGTGGTGATGAAAATTGTACATAAAGGAAGTAATACTTGTTTTCCTATTTACCTTGTCCTCATGCCTCTTCATCCTTTCTTTGGTTCTACAAAATTGGAAGCACAAGCTTTTACAAGAGCCATATTTAAGCTATAAACTTTCTCAATCAGATAGGACAAAACGATTCTCATCTTTTATTAAAAATCCATTATACCCCCAATCAGATTCAATATCTCCACCCCTTAATCACTTTCACATCATCAAACATTTCACATCTATCTAAGATCTTAGTTATATTTAGAGTGATTATCTTGTAGCTCTTAGTCTTTATGCACCTTATTTTAATGATCTTCCCTACTAAGTACCTTCTGGTGTAAGCTTAAGAAAATTTCTCCATGTTAAGATTTCGGTTGAAGGATGATAATGTTTCATTTCTTGTAATCACCTTATTTCTTTGATTAGGCATTGACTTTTATTGATCAAGAACTCCAGTATGAGTAGCATAGTCAAGAGAATGCTTATTTTTAATTCTAACAAGTCTTATATTCAGATCAACCATGTTATGCTCTCTTTTGTTCTGAACAACCTTGTTATACTCATCTTCTAGTTTTAGTAAATCTTCTTGATCCATTCCCATTCCTTAGCCTTTGATTGTATAGAGAGAGAATCCTTAGAATTTTTAGCTTGGGAGGACACAAGTTAAGTATCAACTTTTCTTTTTTCTTGTCTAAAACCTAGAAATTAGGATGTCATCATTTGGATATGTCAAATCAATATCTTCTCTACCAAGAGACTCCCTTTAACGTGAGACTCTCCCAAAATATTAAGGTTATCAAGGGCATATCATTGAGATAAGAACATCATTGATGAGTTTATACTGTAGGACCAACCTGTTGGATTAGTGTCTAAGTCCATAACTATTTTGGTATGTACTTGACCCGATGGTGCATGGTCCTATTAGGTTGCCTTCACCAAAGCAACTTGATAGGATGAATTATGGAGAGCGAGGATTAATTATGATTTAATAATATATTATGAGAATAATATATTAAAGGAGAAAGCATATTGTTTAATTAATATTAGTCAATAATTAATTAAGAATTAATTTTATGGCTAAAAGTGATTAATTAAACTTAGGGGACTAGAACTACCAATTGTGTGATAATTGAATATTGGGCTAATGGACACCATATTTGAGGAGTGGACAAAGTCTATGGGGAAACCCATTAGAAATCATCCAAGGCCTCTAAGGAGGGATTCCATGGGTTGCTTAGGGCCTAAGCAGTCAAATTAAGGTTTCCTTGTTAGATAACCCTAATAGCCTCACATATTTAAGGACCCCTAGGGCACCAAAAACGTGGCTAACTGATTCCTTAGGGTTTCTAGACGTTTTTGGGTGTCTCTCCTCTTCTTCTTCTTCATCCTCTTTCTCTTGGTGTTTGTGAGCCATTAGAGGTGTGACATTTGTGATACTAAGCTTTCTGAAGCCAATTACAAGGAGGAATAGATTGTTATTACTACATAACAATCAAAGGTAATTTCTAAACCCTTAATTCAGTTCATAGTATGATAGATCTAGGGTTTATGGCTTTGGATGATTATTGCATGTTCATTAGACAAACTAGATCCAAAGCTTTAGGGTTTGCATGTACACCATAGGAATGATGTAGTGCTCAAAACCCATCAGTGGTATCAGAGCCTAGGGTTGTTTGTTAATGAATTTGATGCATATTTGATCGTTTATTGCCTGAAAATCAAATTTTTTGCTCCCTGCCTGACTGACTCGGCAAGTCAGTGGATGAACTCGGCGAGTCCAGTCCCTGACTCGGCGAGTCTCGAGGTCAGACATAGGAAAAATCGGGATTTTATGCTGTTTTTGATGTGGGATAAGTACCAAAATGATTTTTATTGATAAGATTCAGATTTTTATGATATTGGGTGATTATCCTTGCCAAAATAGTAGATAATTGTCAATTAAACAAATATTTGTTGCCGTATAAGATTATGTTTAATTATTTAAGTTATTTGGTGAATTATCTTGCAAGTAATTGGACTAGATCAAAATAAGATAACCATAATTAATTGTTAATTGCCTTATTTGAATTGTTGATCTAGAATATTCTTGATAATGTTTTGAAAAGTTTCAAAACTTGCCCTCAAGTTTTGGAATTTAAATTTTTGATTAAAAGTTTAATTTTGAAATATTTAAATTCTAAACCCTAATGTTTTGAAATGGTTCAAGACATACCCTCAAGTTTTGGAATTTAAAATTGTTTGATTAAAAGTTTAATTTTTGAAATTTTAAATTCTAAAACCCTAAATTTTGAAAAAGTTCAAATTGTACCCCTATGGTTTTATTAAATTAATTAAGTGTATAATTAAAAGAGAGTTAATAAATCCATAGTTATATGGTTTACATTTAATTAAATTAAAAGTGTAATTAATTAAATTAGACCACCTAGTATTTTAAAAAAGTGTAAAATACACCCTTATACTATATATAACATTAAATGTCTAATATTATATATGTATAACTTAAACTGCTAGTCTTACCATTAGTAGACCTCATTCACAAAGTCGATCTATAAGGGGGTATAAGGTTATGGCCTATAAAATGGTCGTTTTATGGGTGTCCACTGTCACCCACCGCTTCCTTAATTGGTGGAGGGTCGTTACCCGAACGGGTAGGATAGGGCAAACCTTTTCCGTTAGAAGTATAATGAAGTATAAAGTAACTAAATGTTTTTAAAAAATTCCCAATCTTAGTTACTTTAGGTAAAAGTGAATTGATGTAATTCCATGAAATTACACTTTGTACCCTTGCGAAGACGTTAATGGAGCATGTGTGGTTAACCGGCACACTAAATGGTTCCAAGCAAAGGTTGCAAAGGGTGACTCAATGTTTGTCATAGTTTGGTGGAGCATGTGTGGTTAACCGACACATCGAATAGGTGACTTTAACATTGGGGGCACCATGTAAGTTTGCATGGTTATTCACACCCTATTTAGTGATCCTCGGCATCCCAGTCACAAATCGAGGGGCATATCGAGATTTAAACATGCCATTGAAGAATTCAATGAATCTCAAAGGATCTAGGAGTTTTCAATACATTTAAAACCTAATCTCTTTTTCATTTTTCATGATGGAAAATTAGTGAATTGTCATTCACTTACCTTCAAATGTTTTACAGTTTAGGTTACGACATCCCTCTCCCAAGTTATGGAGTATTTTGTTGGGTCCTAGCCTTAATATCTCATTTGGGTGATTTATTAAGGACTCAATCAATCAACTAACTTGATTTTTCTCCCGTTTTGTAGATGTATGTATCTAATTGTGGTCTTCCCGAATCCCATGGAAAAGGTTTTCCTACTCAAAGTGAAAGTCTGTCACACAACGAAGGTGAAAGATCGATCCTTGCATTGTGGACTAGCTTGGTTTCACTTCCTCCACCTCCTCATGTTGTTCTCCCAAACCCACAAGATCAAAGAATTGAAAAGTTCAAAATCACTCAAGCCCTGTTGGCAATGAAACATGAAGATGGAAAATCCGTGTGTGCTCACGTCCTAGGGATGAAACCACACATTGATAGGTTGACAATGTTGGGTGCATCTTTTCCAAAGAGTTTGGCTGTAGATTGGGTTCTCCATTCACTCCCAAAATCATATGATAAGTTCATAAGAGAGTATTATATGATGGATCTTGACGCGACCCTCATTGACCTAACTTACATGCTTATTGTTGTTGAATTAGAAATGATTTGGCAAAGTAATGGAGCATATTTGTCTGGTAATTCAACCAACCATGCTTCTGTGGTCGCTCCAAGAGAAGCCACCTGTTTCTGCTGCCAAGAAAAGGGGCGTTGGATACGAAGCTGCCCAGAGGACCTGAAGAATCTAAAAGATGGGAGAGTCAAGAAGTATGGCTCTACTTCAGGTAAAATCCACTATCTAACTCCATTAAGTTCCTACTCATTGATTCTTAATACATAATGTGATAAGATTACATTTGACTGTTTTGTAGGATCAGAGAAAAGAGAGGAAGTTTGATGGAAGAGCAAGATGAGTCTAATCACAAAGAAATGGATCATGATCGCATGGATTCGAAGATCAGATTTTGAGCTTAGAAAGTTACGATAGAGTTGTTAGGAATATTTGATTACATAGTTTTTCAGTTGATTTTGCATTGTAAGGACATGTTGTCCGCTGCTTTTATGAATAAAATAAATCTTGATTTGTCTTTTATATATATATATATATATATATATATATATATATATATATATATATATATATATATATATATATATATATATATCCTTGCAATGAAATCGTTGTGAAAAAATTTATGTTTGTGTATTTTTATAAATAGATGTGATTCTTAGTTATGTTATTTATGGTAGTGTCAAAAAAATTTCTAAGTAAGGAAAGATTCCCATCACCCAAGTTTCAATTGGAGAGAAACTTTGTGACAACCCGAAATTTTCCATTCAAATCAAACCATTTCAATCCAATAGAAGTAGAGCAGTTACAGTGAGAATTCAAACTTTTGGAGTAAGTTTGGCAGTTTTAGGGTTTTACACCTAAGGAGTTATTAGGAGAGTGGGTGCATTAGGATTTTGTGCAACACTATAAATCCACTACTCTAGGTCATTAGAATCCATTCCGAGAATAGAAATATTTTCTGCCAAAAATCTCTGGACTATAAATAGAATTCTGAACCAAATTGGTTCATTATTTGATTTCCAGTTAGAGAAAAGCCAAATACTCTCTCACGGATCTTCGGGTTTTCATCCCAGATTGTGAGTCTACTTCCCTAAATGTGTTTTAATACTTGTTATATGCTTTATAACATTGTTTACATGTCCAAAACACAAGATCCAGGAGTTTACCGCCCAAGAACGTTCTTGGGGAGTAAACTCCAAAATCAAGCCTAAATGCCACATAGTCCCATTTCCGTGTTAGGCAACTAACTAAGGACCTAGTGTATGATCATTGGAGGCTAGAAACAAATCAAAATCACTTAGTTTGAGGAGTTTACGGCCAAGGAACCATCTCTTGGGCCGTAAACTCCAAGTAAAGGGCACAAATGAGTGCCTAGTGATCCTTTAGCCTTAGAACAAAAACCTAGAAGCCTTAAGCAAGTGTTCTAGACCAACAAAACAATTAGAAACCCACTTTGGAAGGGAGTTTACGGCCAAGATGCTCCTTAGGCCGTAAACTCCAAGATTTAGGGCCAAAACCCCTTCAAACTCTTCCTAGGGCTTAGTCTTCATTTTTAGCAAGCACCTTAATGGGTTTAGGACCAAGGAAAATCATGAAAAGCATAAGTGTTGGAGAGTTTACGGCCAAGAGTATTTCTTGGGCCGTAAACTCCTTTAATGGGGTCAAAGGACACCCTAAACACTTCCATAGACCAAGAAACTTTTAGGGCAAGTACTTAGAGGAGATATGGACTAGTTAAAATTCTTAGGACCTCATGTGTGAGGGAGTTTACGGCCCAAAGAGTTCTATGGCCGTAAACTCCATCAAATGGTCCCATTTAGTGCCTTAAACCTCCCTTAATCCAAGTATTGAAGCCTAGACTTGTTCCTAGAATTGTTAGACACTTGAAAAGACAATAAGAACCCTCCCAAGGGAGTTTACGGCCGTAAACTCCAAGGGAAAAGGGTCTTTGGGCCGTAAACTCCCCTTAGGAGTCAATATGGTGCCTTAAACTCTTGCCTAGCCTTGAAGCATTTCCCCTCTAAAGTTGTAGTACTTCTAAACTCCATTTCATGGCTTGTTTGAGAGTTTACGGCCAGGAGCCTACTCCCCTGGGCCGTAAACTCTAATGATTATGGTCTTTTGACCTTAAACTTCCATTAGGGGCATTGCACTCCTTTATTGCAACCCATTTGCCTCCTAGCACTTGACCAAAAGTGTTGTCCTCGCGCTTAAATGCTTATACTTGTATAATTAGTGATTTAGTCTCTAATTAATTATATACATATGTCTTCATATGTAATTAGGATCATTGTGTGTGTCTAAGTCATCACTTGACACCAAGCACTTGTCCGATCCTTCCGTACGATAACAGCCCGTTCATTTCCAGTCACATACTGCAGGTGAGTTCATACCCCTTAACTAATGTTTTAAACTATTTCAAATGTTTTATGGGGGGGATACAAGTAGAATCATGCTACTTATTATGTCAATCACATGTGATTAGTAAGTTGGATTATATTACTTATTACATCAATCACATGTGATTAATATACAGCATTCAAAAGATTTGGCTACTCATTAGCCGTTTTACCAATTAGTTTTCCTTCAAAAGATTTTTATAAACATTTTATATGTTTTCAACCACTTATTACACTGTACTTCTTACTCTGTCATCATATTTCAAACTCATTTACAACTGTGTTTTCAAACAAATGTTCTTTGTACTTATACTGTTTTATCAAACAAATGTTCTTTATACTCAAAACTGTTTTATTATACTTATTCCTTCAAATTGCTTTATGGATTGACATCAAGTCGATCTTCTCTTAAAATAATATTCCTGTTTCAAATGTTTTACAAAACTTACTTATGCTTTTATTTTATTATAAATTGCATGCCTCTATATGTATAGTTATATAAGGAATGTTTAAAAGACTTAGGAAGACTATCCACCCTATTTCCTTTTCGCGCCTTGAGATGTGGTCTGGTGGGACATTGGGTATTCGTCCGAAGGTCGTTTAAAGATTTGTTATATATCATGTGTACATATATAGTCATAAAGGGTCTTTCCAGTTCATCCTATGCCCTTGGGTAGCAAGGGTATACATCCACGTCCATACGTACTACTTAGATTACTAGTAAGCTACCATATGGGTAGTTCAGGAAGATACTAGAACCAGTACTAGAACGCGATATCATACAATGAGTCAGTTCATTCATGAGTCAATACATATACAGATATACTAGAAACAATACATATACAGATATACTAGAAACAATACATATACAGATATACTAGAAGCAATACACATACAGATATACTAGAACGCTTACGTAACAATACTTGCTAGATAGAGAGAACACATATTTCAGCTAGCACACGTAGAACATTTCAGTACACCAGTGTACAATTTCATGATCCCACTTACATGAATACGCTTACATATACATATACATATACATATACATAGAACAGACGTCACCAGGGGCTATAGCTCAGAACCAGTTCAGGATCTAACTATACTGATAAATCACACTACAATTGTGATTGGAATATCGAGTATACATGATCATAGTAATGTGGATGCTCACGGCTTGCATTCATGCAGGGGTCGTGTGTAGGTCCTAAAATCCCTCTGATAGGGGAGCGAAACAGTCTGGGATCTAGACATCACATTATACCTTATCCCTCAAATAAGGCAAGTTGAGTATCGATGTACTGATATATATACACATATATATCCTAATACTATGGTACTTGGAAGTATTACCCTAGACTTAAGGTAATAGGTACGGTTGTAGTTCGACACTACACCAT
Organism: Lactuca serriola; assembly: GCF_051521515.1. NCBI lineage: Eukaryota > Viridiplantae > Streptophyta > Magnoliopsida > Asterales > Asteraceae > Lactuca > Lactuca serriola. Next base: position 138,971,647 of record NC_136410.1, read on the forward strand.
AGTACCATTTCTTTCCTATTGCATTCACGTAGTGAATTCTTCATAGGAAGCACGGTAATGTAGTTACTATCCGTTGATAAATAGTAGCCTTTTAGAGCTACGATTTAGTACTACGTTAATTTTTCCAGTACATATTTCAGTGATAACCTCCCTTAAACATAAATGTACAAACTATATTTTTGGATAATGATAGTTATATTTTGGAAAAACGCATACTTTTACAAGAGACACACACACAAAACAGTTAGGTCTTGGTAGAAGACACCTTCACATACTAGAAGGAATCATAGGGATTCTAGGGTTTTTCAAACGCTTACAATTCATATACATTTACAAATTCTTACAATACATAGACTTACAAATACTTACATACAAATTAAGACACTAAATGCTTATGATCTCACCAGCTTTAAAGTTGATACTCGTTTTCAAAATTACTTGTATCCTCAGGTCATCATAGACAGGTACCGATGCAAGGAGCAAGGAAGATGAAGCTTATTCAAGACTTATCTTTCATTTTGATTTATGCTTTAGTGTTTATCAAAATTTGACAGAATACAATTGTATAATAATTATTTTATTAATGCAATGGATGATGTTGTTGCTTGTTTACTACTTTACATTGTTGTTGATACTATACATGACGTCCTCCGCCCCAGAACGTTTCCGCCGTTCTTGGTTTTGGGGTGTGACAGATTGGTATCAGAGCATTGTTTATAGTGAATTAAGTATATCAACCCATAAAAGATATACTAACTATAAATACATAAGGGATTAAAAGTACTCTGACCAAGAGTTTATACTTTAAATAGTAAAATATTTAAGTAAGTATACGTGCTGCATTCATACTAAAATCAGTGTCATTAGGACAATACAAAAGAAATACGATTGTTGGACAACACAAGTGGGCTTAGAGACATATGTTCAAAACTGGGAAGATATAGCCTGATCACCTATATTATCCGAGGGTTGACTAGCATGTGCCTAAGTTTAAGTGTGTGGTTGCAACAATGCTAAAATCTTACCAACCCTACCACAATGAGAACAATAGAACATAACAATAAATTTAAAATACTATAGGTGTATTTTGGTATTACTATAAGTATTATATGCTTGAGAATTAAAAAGGGATCTTCATTACTAAGTTAATAGTTGCTAAGTGGATACACTGAGGCTACATGTAATTAGGATGTCATAGACTCAGAATCTGTGATAATTTTGCCTTACCCCTATTCTGTGTGAATAAGGAGTTAAGGTCACTTATTCGAAGGTCTATCCTGTTTAGATTACACATAGCTGGTATGCACTTCACAAATAGCGATGTAACTAATGAAGGTTTTCTAAAATAGTTATGTAGATAGTTCGTCTAATAATTATCTTCTTACCCTAAATTCTCGCATAGAAATCATAACTGGACTCCATCCCCTTGACAACCAGTATCTTCCGAATGAAATCATAGCTGGTTGGTTTGGAGAAGAACCAGAGAATGATCATCCTATTCCCTGGATGATCACCGTGATGAAGACCTTTCGTATGATACTAACCCCGAGCCAGAGGTTGAGAACCTACCCCAAGCAGCTCCCGTTTCAATTCCTAACCCTCTTCCGGCTTTTAAATGGCCTGACCCTGAGTGAGTGGAATGCTTGGAAACATGGAGCCAAGGACAAGATCAACCTATGCCATTTAAATAGCGACTGAAGCTTTTACGACTTGAGCAATGAGGGCTTAGCAGATATAGTCGTGCCAATCTTGGTCCGTAGAGAGGCCAGAAATGAGATTCACGGCAGGACGGCCCTACATCAGATTTCAGAAGAAGTCGCCTATGCTAGGATGCATACCCTCCACACCATTCATCTAGAGGATGCTCACGAGAGATCAGAGAGAAACCATGGAATCCTGTTGCAAACACTGGCTGAATCACGAGCTGTAGTCATGGAGCTCCGAGTACGCCAGATGGTGTGCGAAAGACACCTACTTGACGTGGAACGTCAATTGGTTGAACTAAGAGTTCACCAGAGGGATGACCGTCGCCGTAGTAGACGTTTTACTTTATTTTCCCTTATAAAAGGAAACCATGTTTTTCTGTCTATGCCTGATGTGGCATTTTCTATGAAATTATCTTGTTCCGTAAGTACTTTAGTTAGGTCTTTATGCTGTCGGGAACTATCTTCTGTGGATATGATGTAAGACCTTGACAAGGTCATTTTCTTGAATCTTTACATCGTGAATATCCAAGGTATTGACAGCCGGCTAACTTTTGAGTCATTCTTCATCCAAGTACTTTTATCTTACTTTCATTGGAGTCTATCTGAATCATACTTTAGTCAAGTCATTGGACTGTGATGAGTTATTCCAAGAGACACTTCCAAGTCTCTTTCAGTGGTTGGATCTTGTTAGTCACCAACCCACGATACCTCAGTTCGAACGACAGACGTCTTGAGACCATTCTACGAACATACTCCCATTCCGTACTAGGACTGCATCATAGGGATGTAGGTCAAGCCTTCGCGAACATACTTTCATTCTTTAACCAGGACTGCATCATAGGGATGTAGGTCGAACTTTCGAGATCATACACTTACTCTTGTCATGAACAATCTAAGTACATCAAGGTCAACCAGAATCGCTCACAAATCTTTACTCTTTCGTGTTACAGAATCATGTCGTCATCCGGAAACAACCAGCCAAGCAACGAGACCTCTACTTTCCCCATGGACGCCGCTACCTTTCAAACGGTATTTACAGCTGCCGTAGTGGCTGCAGTAACCGCGGTCATGACGCATCGTAGCGCTATCAACACGGTCAATGCTGCTGACGGGAATGAAGTTCCCAATCGTGATATCCATCCAGGAAGTCACCCAGCAGTAACAGTTCCGGGCTCACAAAGTCAGAAAGCAGAGAACAAGAAACGAAAGCGTCAAGCCCGAAAGGAACGCAAGAGAGCCCAAAAGCTGGCTATACCACAACAGCAAGTGGAAACCCCTGCCGTTCCCATATCGCGCAGGTCATATGAGGGAAAACTCCCTAAGTGTGAGAAGTGTAGTTCCCATCATCATGGGACTTTCCATGAGATGCAATGTTGCAATTGCCTGAATATAGGGCATCATGCTCGTGACTATGGAGCACCGAAACGACCTGTCACTCAAGTCCCTTTCATCGAGACGAACCCTGCGCACAAGTTGAGTTATAGCGCAGAACGATTCAAGAAGCAATTTTCGAGGTGGAGTAACGAGGAAGGCACTCGTGTCCACATAACACTAGCTAAGCACCGAAATCCCGTCACCAAAGCTAGTACTAGCCAGTCATGTCACCAATGCGGTGAAATTGGACACCTCCAGAAGGATTGCCCGATAAGGCAGAATTCTGGCGCAGATGGGAAAATTCTCAGGATCACAGCTGCAGGAGAGCCTGCTCAGGAACCACGTTAATGTGTTTAAGGCGTTTCGTTGTAACAGACTTATAAACTATCTAGAACTAGTGCAACTAGAGTCTTACCTTTTGCGAGATCCTGTCTGTATAGGAATTCTCGTGCTGCGTGTACTTGTCTTTTATAGTATATCTTGTTCGCAGCAATAGTCTGGTGGTAAATCTAAAAGTACTGTAACTCTGTTCATGGTTGCATAGTTGTGTTTTGTCTGTAAACGTCTTATGTTTAATTCTAATGTCTTTAAAGTTTCTGTATGATTCCGACATTATCATACAATCAGATCCCATTTGATCGACGCGAAAACAGCTTCAGACGTACGTCCCTATCTTCTAGATCACCTTTCCAGCAAAGCCGTCATATCAAAACGCCGAAGTACTCATTCCCGGAGTACCTCTTAGTTAATTTCTTTCCGAAGAAATCCCCGAAGTGCCACTCGTGCAGTACGTCAAAGTTCAATACAGGGATTCATGCGGATGATCTATCACTGAGGAAGGTATACATAAGAGTGTTATATAATCAAGGTTTTACAGGTTTACAATTGATGATTCCGCCTTAACTCATTTCCTCCTTGGGATGTGAGGGTAAGGAAGAATCAGTTATTCGACTATCTTTTCAATCTTAATTATATACGACTCGTATACACGAAATTGTGATCGTGAAGCCCTGTATGAATTCTAAAATGGACTTCAGGACGGAGAAACTGCCTAAGTATACGAGTAATCACATCTTCATGTGAAAAAACTTAGAACCCAGTATGACTCCCGAAAACAGATCACCCTATAGTTTAAGCACCCACGGAGATACAAGAATAGTACGAACAACTCAGCGAACTACACAGAAATAGAATTAGAAGACTAGGTTTCTCGCCCTCGAGAACCCCGGTCAGATTCTTCCAGAGATCGATGGATCGCATCATATGTGCCTCGGATATCGAGGACTCCGTCAAAATTTTCATAGAAATCGTGATCTCTGCCTCACATAGACAAAATGGTTGAGCACACGTAAGGAAAGAACTACTTCTAGGAATAGACCTAAGATCCGAATATCACCAGTTCGATGTGTTAGGAAAGGATGTCTGGAAGACTATTTTCCGAATTCGATGCGGACGCCTCGAGTCCGTAGTGATACCTTTCGGATAGGACCAGTACACCCATGGTTTTCATGAGCTAAATGAATAGGGTTACGTCTTTCTTACTTAGGATCGATTCGTCATTTCTCCATGAAATGACTTACTTATCTACCCTCGTAGTAAGAAGAGAACCGATGAAAACATTTCCTACAGTGGAACTTTTAGCGAAGTTCTATAGGCTTGAGTTTTGAAATTGAAGAGTCAAATTTCTAGGACACTGTTAGTAATGTGAGAAATTTTGGGTACTCTTTCAGTTTGCCAAAAACATTGAGTATTCATCGACACCAGAGAAGCCGACAGCTTTCGCCAAATGTTAGGTCTTACTGACCTACCGCCTTAGTTCATTCAGAACTCCTCACAAGCTTCAGAAACTCGTACGACTTTGACCCAGCAAGGGATGGCCTTTGAATGGGGAGTTACGCAAGAAAAGGAACCTTTGAGATTCCGAGTGAGTGACCAAGTTCTTTCGGATAACTCACTCTGAGGAGGGCTTAATACGCTTCGTAAAGCGTGAAAAGCTAAATCCATAGTTGACAGGACTTCTTAGATTCTTATCAAAATCTGTCCTATGCCTCGCACAAACTAGACCTACTCCGCGAACTCAGTAACATATTTTCTACTTTTCGCATCTCGATCGTGAAACCATACCTTTCTGTTTAAACTCTTCCAAGTCCATTCGTCGAGATCCTTGCCTTCGTATCAGAACCGTAGTGAACCTCGACCGAGAGGTCAAGCGGACGAAGCAACGTCGTCGCCAATTAGTGAAGGTTCGTTGGGATACCAACCGAGAGCCCGATTTCACTTAAGTGCGCTAGAACCAATCGATTAGGAAGTTTCCTCCTCACGTCTCGATCATTCGTGTATACTTCCATGCCTAAATTCTAATTTCGGGACGAAATTCCCTTTAACAGGGGGATGATGTGACAACCCGAAATTTTCCATTCAAATCAAACCATTTCAATCCAATAGAAGTAGAGCAGTTACAGTGAGAATTCAAACTTTTGGAGTAAGTTTGGCAGTTTTAGGGTTTTACACCTAAGGAGTTATTAGGAGAGTGGGTGCATTAGGATTTTGTGCAACACTATAAATCCACTACTCTAGGTCATTAGAATCCATTCCGAGAATAGAAATATTTTCTGCCAAAAATCTCTGGACTATAAATAGAATTCTGAACCAAATTGGTTCATTATTTGATTTCCAGTTAGAGAAAAGCCAAATACTCTCTCACGGATCTTCGGGTTTTCATCCCAGATTGTGAGTCTACTTCCCTAAATGTGTTTTAATACTTGTTATATGCTTTATAACATTGTTTACATGTCCAAAACACAAGATCCGGGAGTTTACCGCCCAAGAACGTTCTTGGGGAGTAAACTCCAAAATCAAGCCTAAATGCCACATAGTCCCATTTCCGTGTTAGGCAACTAACTAAGGACCTAGTGTATGATCATTGGAGGCTAGAAACAAATCAAAATCACTTAGTTTGAGGAGTTTACGGCCAAGGAACCATCTCTTGGGCCGTAAACTCCAAGTAAAGGGCACAAATGAGTGCCTAGTGATCCTTTAGCCTTAGAACAAAAACCTAGAAGCCTTAAGCAAGTGTTCTAGACCAACAAAACAATTAGAAACCCACTTTGGAAGGGAGTTTACGGCCAAGATGCTCCTTAGGCCGTAAACTCCAAGATTTAGGGCCAAAACCCCTTCAAACTCTTCCTAGGGCTTAGTCTTCATTTTTAGCAAGCACCTTAATGGGTTTAGGACCAAGGAAAATCATGAAAAGCATAAGTGTTGGAGAGTTTACGGCCAAGAGTATTTCTTGGGCCGTAAACTCCTTTAATAGGGTCAAAGGACACCCTAAACACTTCCATAGGCCAAGAAACTTTTAGGGCAAGTACTTAGAGGAGATATGGACTAGTTAAAATTCTTAGGACCTCATGTGTGAGGGAGTTTACGGCCCAAAGAGTTCTATGGCCGTAAACTCCATCAAATGGTCCCATTTAGTGCCTTAAACCTCCCTTAATCCAAGTATTGAAGCCTAGACTTGTTCCTAGAATTGTTAGACACTTGAAAAGACAATAAGAACCCTCCCAAGGGAGTTTACGGCCGTAAACTCCAAGGGAAAAGGGTCTTTGGGCCGTAAACTCCCCTTAGGAGTCAATATGGTGCCTTAAACTCTTGCCTAGCCTTGAAGCATTTCCCCTCTAAAGTTGTAGTACTTCTAAACTCCATTTCATGGCTTGTTTGAGAGTTTACGGCCAGGAGCCTACTCCCCTGGGCCGTAAACTCTAATGATTATGGTCTTTTGACCTTAAACTTCCATTAGGGGCATTGCACTCCTTTATTGCAACCCATTTGCCTCCTAGCACTTGACCAAAAGTGTTGTCCTCGCGCTTAAATGCTTATACTTGTATAATTAGTGATTTAGTCTCTAATTAATTATATACATATGTCTTCATATGTAATTAGGATCATTGTGTGTGTCTAAGTCATCACTTGACACCAAGCACTTGTCCGATCCTTCCGTACGATAACAGCCCGTTCATTTCCAGTCACATACTGCAGGTGAGTTCATACCCCTTAACTAATGTTTTAAACTATTTCAAATGTTTTATGGGGGGGATACAAGTAGAATCATGCTACTTATTATGTCAATCACATGTGATTAGTAAGTTGGATTATATTACTTATTACATCAATCACATGTGATTAATATACAGCATTCAAAAGATTTGGCTACTCATTAGCCGTTTTACCAATTAGTTTTCCTTCAAAAGATTTTTATAAACATTTTATATGTTTTCAACCACTTATTACACTGTACTTCTTACTCTGTCATCATATTTCAAACTCATTTACAACTGTGTTTTCAAACAAATGTTCTTTGTACTTATACTGTTTTATCAAACAAATGTTCTTTATACTCAAAACTGTTTTATTATACTTATTCCTTCAAATTGCTTTATGGATTGACATCAAGTCGATCTTCTCTTAAAATAATATTCCTGTTTCAAATGTTTTACAAAACTTACTTATGCTTTTATTTTATTATAAATTGCATGCCTCTATATGTATAGTTATATAAGGAATGTTTAAAAGACTTAGGAAGACTATCCACCCTATTTCCTTTTCGCGCCTTGAGATGTGGTCTGGTGGGACATTGGGTATTCGTCCGAAGGTCGTTTAAAGATTTGTTATATATCATGTGTACATATATAGTCATAAAGGGTCTTTCCAGTTCATCCTATGCCCTTGGGTAGCAAGGGTATACATCCACGTCCATACGTACTACTTAGATTACTAGTAAGCTACCATATGGGTAGTTCAGGAAGATACTAGAACCAGTACTAGAACGCGATATCATACAATGAGTCAGTTCATTCATGAGTCAATACATATACAGATATACTAGAAACAATACATATACAGATATACTAGAAACAATACATATACAGATATACTAGAAGCAATACACATACAGATATACTAGAACGCTTACGTAACAATACTTGCTAGATAGAGAGAACACATATTTCAGCTAGCACACGTAGAACATTTCAGTACACCAGTGTACAATTTCATGATCCCACTTACATGAATACGCTTACATATACATATACATATACATATACATAGAACAGACGTCACCAGGGGCTATAGCTCAGAACCAGTTCAGGATCTAACTATACTGATAAATCACACTACAATTGTGATTGGAATATCGAGTATACATGATCATAGTAATGTGGATGCTCACGGCTTGCATTCATGCAGGGGTCGTGTGTAGGTCCTAAAATCCCTCTGATAGGGGAGCGAAACAGTCTGGGATCTAGACATCACATTATACCTTATCCCTCAAATAAGGCAAGTTGAGTATCGATGTACTGATATATATACACATATATATCCTAATACTATGGTACTTGGAAGTATTACCCTAGACTTAAGGTAATAGGTACGGTTGTAGTTCGACACTACACCATAGTACCATTTCTTTCCTATTGCATTCACGTAGTGAATTCTTCATAGGAAGCACGGTAATGTAGTTACTATCCGTTGATAAATAGTAGCCTTTTAGAGCTACGATTTAGTACTACGTTAATTTTTCCAGTACATATTTCAGTGATAACCTCCCTTAAACATAAATGTACAAACTATATTTTTGGATAATGATAGTTATATTTTGGAAAAACGCATACTTTTACAAGAGACACACACACAAAACAGTTAGGTCTTGGTAGAAGACACCTTCACATACTAGAAGGAATCATAGGGATTCTAGGGTTTTTCAAACGCTTACAATTCATATACATTTACAAATTCTTACAATACATAGACTTACAAATACTTACATACAAATTAAGACACTAAATGCTTATGATCTCACCAGCTTTAAAGCTGATACTCGTTTTCAAAATTACTTGTATCCTCAGGTCATCATAGACAGGTACCGATGCAAGGAGAAAGGAAGATGAAGCTTATTCAAGACTTATCTTTCATTTTGATTTATGCTTTAGTGTTTATCAAAATTTGACAGAATACAATTGTATAATAATTATTTTATTAATGCAATGGATGATGTTGTTGCTTGTTTACTACTTTACATTGTTGTTGATACTATACATGACGTCCTCCGCCCCAGAACGTTTCCGCCGTTCTTGGTTTTGGGGTGTGACAAACTTGGAATCATATGATTCGAATCATGGGATGTATGGAAATTTTGGTACTTAGGAAATTAAGACTAATTCCTTGATCAAACAAGTATGTGAGTCAATTGAAGGACTAAAGGACTACAACACAATGTTGTGCACTAGTCAAGTTCACCACAAATAACAATGAGACTATTCGTCATGATTTATCAAAAGGTCTAGTAAATGTGGTTATACTTACAAGATTAAGTGTAATTCTGAATCATTGAAAGGTTTCAATGAATGGCAGAACGAATAAGAAGAATCAATGAAGGCATAAAGATAAAAGGTTTCTCAAATCCAAGAAGAAGGGAGAGTACTTTTATATCAGTTTTATGATCGTCTTAATAATTAAGAACCATATCACAATTGATCCTCTAAGAACATCTTAGTGCACTAGTATGGCTAATAGGAGGAATCGGAAATTGTTGAAATGGTTAAATCAAAAGGATGAGTCATACTTCGTTCCAAAATCAAGTCTTAGAATCGTACTCCAGGATTGTGAATTGTCTGACACACACTCATCAAATGTGAAGTAGAAAATTGTTTTTCTTACTCTTGCACGTTTAAGATTGATAAGTTGTAATATCTTGGAGAAGACAATGACCAACTAAGACCAAATGTGTGTAATATTTTGTCTTGATATAAACACACACTAATTGTTGGATATTTGTTTATCAAGAAATGTTTCTTGATAAGAGAATCTAATATGTCAAGAGGTCAATGGGAGTATGAAGATCTTGAAAAGATTCAAGAACTAATCAAGAGTAAACTTATTAAACACTAGCACACGACTTGAGGTTTGTAACCTATCGTGTTGATAAAATTATATTTCTGTGCCAATCCTGTTGAGTGATTATGCATATGAGTTATATGAGTTATCAATAGACTACATAAGGCAAGCACCTTGTTTGATGAAACTACATTAACTGGCATAGGTGAGCTACTAGATAACTTGGAAGCAATGGTGGGACCCTTGATGGCAAGAAATTAAGAATGAACAAGTTCTGTTCATAAGAGTTTGAATTTTTCACAAACATTATCTTTTAATTATGGTTATGGAAAATTCACATGGATAGTAACACATACACCATAAAATCTAAGTGTCATAAGGTTTCTTTCCTTCATGAAAATGATTGTGAGGAAATGCTTTCACTAAGAGAGATTTTAAGGAGATAGCAATTACGTAAATTGCATTCTCAAATTCGATTATGATTACGACATCCCCCTTTATAGTTCGAATTGTGAGATTTGGCAATTAATCTGAACATTTGGGACTTGGTAAAATAAGTTTTGAATTAGTTTAGACACACATGTGAGTTGTCTAAGGAAAGGTGTGTGATTTTGAGAAGCTTAGATAAAGGCTTATCGAAGCATATCGTATTAGAAACAATGAATTTTGGAAGTCAATAAGTATTGTTTTCTAGAAGTTTAGCTGGTTTCTAAATACGTGTCAAAGCTAGTGGGAGCATCAATGTTATGCTGGAATGGATATAATCATCATGTTAGTGTGAGCATGATTATTATTTAAGTATTGCAAGTTGGCAATATTAATTATAGAAAAACAAAAGTTTCACTTTGTAAAGTTGCGAGTGTAGAAAAGTTGTTTTTGCTATAATTAAGGGAGAAAATGTTATACTTCATTTCCAATCTAAAAACTTAGATCGAGAAATTTTAATTGAAGTTAGTCAAGGGCATATTTATTATTTGCATTCTCAAAGTTCGATTATGATTCCGGCATCCCTCTTCATAGTTCGAATTTTGAGAACACGAAAAATAGAAATATTATGACGATATTATAGTAAGAAACTGGTAAAGTATCACATTTTTCATTATGAATTGTATCTCATACGCTTTGGGTATAGGATCAATTGCATATGCTGTAATATTCGACCGTTCTAAAATTTCCAAATGCCTAGGGCATTTAGAGGGAAAAAGGAAATAGAATCAGTTTTGACTAAAATAATTAAACAACTGCCAAGGACAATCTAAGGTTCGCCAAGGATTGGTCGTTTGTGGACAATTGAAAGTATAGTCATGGATAGACCATATTGACATTATTATGAATAGATAAGATTCTATTTCGAATGAGTTGTCATATGGAAAATATGGAAATGTTTCCATATTAGGAGTTCGATATCGAGAATAAATGTCTAGTTTAGAAACTTTTATGCAAGAAGGATGTTCAAAGGAATGTACTTTGAATATGAGACTTCATGACTATGGAATTGTCTTGTAAAAATCTCTAATAGAGTATTTTGTAATTTCATTGGCCGAGTTTTGGTGACTTTTGTGCCGTGACATTACGAAAGGACTGTTGCGTAAAATGTTAGAATCTAACATATTTTATAAGTGGCAAGAATTTGATATTCTCACACTTGTGGTAAGGATTGGGAATTGTGAAATGAGTGTGATTGAAAATGTTATTCAATTATACTATTTCACAAAGTAAGGACCATAGGTAAACATATTGTACATGCTAAGAGCATGGGAAAATTGTTGTTATAATTCAAGTAAGAAGTTGATTACTCGAAACAACAAATAATGAGTAATCAATATGGTGATTAAATAAAAGGTGTTTTATTTATACTCAAAAGTTTGAGGCCATATAAGATTAGTATTATTCTTGTGTTTCACTTTGCATGTTTTGACTTCCCGAATAATAAGATTATTCAAACCCTCCACAGTCGCTCATACTTTGGAAGTAGGTATGAAAGAAGACTGTCATGAATCTGAGTGTAGATTGTCTAAAGTGTTTTGGACATAGCAAAAGTTTGTTGCAGGGTTCATGAGTGCTGCTATAACATCAGAGTATTGGATTAAACTCACGCTCACTTGGATCGCTTCATGGATTTTATCACGAGTGATTGGTGAGACGATAATATCTTATATTCTTGAAACCACGATGTGTGAGTTGTATCTTGCAAGTCGGTTACACATTGATAATATGTAAACGCACTAGTAACTTGGTGTTATAAAACGTATTGTTGTGTGTGATTCGATGAGTGAGTACAAGCGAGCATTGAGTCGAAGTATATTCGTTCCTTTTACCCAAAATGGGATAAAAGCGATATCTGTGGGCCCCTCAATGATTTAGTGATGACACCCTAAGCTCTTGGCCAAGCCGTGACTAAGTTGATGTGTTCAATTGTAGTCTGTTGTCAGTCGTCATAAATCGGAAGTCAGGAAACAATATATAGACAGAGAGAATGATTTAAATCCATGTCTCAGTCTATACGATATCAAGAATGGAGTAATATATGATCCCTTATCTAAAGGACACGCTTCTGATAAGATCAGAGTTGACAGTGGCTTTTGAAAGCTACGATTGCGGATCAGGATCTGAAGTCATACGCAAAATAGTTATTAGAATTATCCAAGTGGGAGACTGTTGGATTAGTGTCTAAGTCCATAACTATTTTGGTATGTACTTGACCCGATGATGCATGGTCCTTTTGGATTGCCTTCACCAAAGCAACTTGATAGGATAAATTATGGAGAGAGAGGATTAATTATGATTTATTAACATATTATGAGAATAATATATTAAAGGAGAAATCATATTGTTTAATTAATATTAGTCAATAATTAATTAAGAATTAATTTTGTGGCTAAAAGAGATTAATTAAACTTAGGGGACTAGAACTATCAATTGTGTGATAATTGAATATCGGGCTAATGGACTCCATATTAGATGAGTAGACGAATTCTATGGGGAAACTCAATAGAAATCGTCCAAGGCCTCTAAGGAGGGAGTCCATGGGCTGCTTAGGGCCTAAGCAATCAAATTAGAGTTTCCTTGTTAGATAACTCTAATAGCCTCACATATTTAAGGACCCCTAGGCCCCTAGGGCACCAAAAATGTGGCTAACTGATTCCTTGGGGTTTCTAGACGTTTTTGGGTGCCTCTCCTCTTCTCCTTCTTCATCCTCTTACTCTTGGTGTTTGTGAGTCATTAGAGGTGTGACATTTGTGACACTAAGCTTTCTAAAGCCAATTACAAGGAGGAATAAATTGTTATTACTACATAACAATCAAAGGTAATTTCTAAACCCTTAATTCAGTTCATATTATGATAGATCTAGGGTTTATGGCTTTGGATGATTATTGCATGTTCATTAGACAAATTAGATCCAAAGCTTAGGGTTTGCATGTACACCATAGAAATGATGTAGTGCTCAAAACCCATCACAACCAACCATTGAACCCATTATCATCAAATTGATAGGTATCAGGCTCCCCATCATATAATTTCTCTCGCCTTTTTACATCGTCGTAAGAAATAAAAGTAGAATATTTCATCTATGAAGGAAGCTATTAGAGTAAGAAAAACTAGAGTGGATGCTAAAGTGGTTGTAGTGGTCATGGAGTTGTAGATGAAGGCATAAAGCTCTAAAGATTGAGGATACTCTTATGAATATGTTGATTCGTAGGTTCTGAAAGAGGATGTAGTTGAACTACTAGCATAAGAACAAGGAAAAAAGGGTCATGTAGCTAACACTGCCATTGTTATTCCCAAGAGTTATGGATATTGTAGTGTATAACCTTACATGACATTAGATGTGAGTACATACTCGAATATGTGTCATAATGTATTGATGTTTTGATAATGTTTTAAATCCTTTAAAGATGTTTCCATACTATTATGTGCTATGTGTGATACTATATGTATATGATGTGTATTCAAGAAAATATTTTTGGAAGACGTTTTATTTTGAAAGGGAAAATTAAGCTATTTTTTCACTTGATTTTATGCATAATCTTGTGCATTCTTTAGTAGGGGGTTAAGACTTGAGTGACCTAAAGAAAACCAAGATACCTTGTGGCGATATTATGGATATACATCACTTGCATATGAGGCTAGCTACCTTGTATGTAATGGGCACATCATCCTAGTTAACACAATCCAAATAAGTGATGCTTGGCAAATGTGCCTTCATTAATAGATAAATTCTCATTTCAAATACGTGTGAGGGTGGATTTAGAATTTAGAATAATTCCATTTTCACATTATTTAAGACGTATGTTAATATATATGTTAACTGTTTAACGACGTAAGATGATAGTCCATATGTGTAATGTTTAGCAAATATGTTTCCACTAAGTGGGTATAAGTCGGCATTTCAAAGACAAAAAAAAATGATAAGTATACCTTAAATTTTGGTTTTGATGATAATGAGACCTATATTTTTCGTACACCATGTTTTATTAAGATAAAAGATGTTTTAATTCGTATGAGATGTGTTTCAGTTTGGTATTACAATATATATTTTTTTTTATCAAACTAGATGCTTAGACTTAGACTATAGTGCCTAAAACGATTAGGAATATGAAACTATAATGTCTCCTAAAAGTCTTTTTCGATGATTTCCAATCTAGGCTTCACGTTCGAACTCACTGTGATTAAGGGGTACTACTATTACTATAGATAATCTTCACCCGAATAGATAACCCTTAACTTTGTATATGAGTTATGTAGATAGACTTTCCATATAGATATGATTGTTGGAAATCTTGTATTTTGTATAAAGACTCTAAGTAATAGAAACACAGGATTCACATTGTATTAAAATGATCTTAAATTGTCGAGAAAGTTGAAGTTGTATAACTATAAAATCAATAAATGTATAGAACAAGTGTTCGTAGTAGCTTGAACATAATAAATATATTACTAAAAAATTAATATCATATGAGAAGTTGAGAACTATGATAATGAAATTAACATTCAAATGTTTGCCTATACAATTTCAAGCAATGTGCATTTAACTTTTTGAAACTAATAAATTAGTTAAGTTAAGAAGCAAACAAAATTTGAATGATTGATTGATTAATATCTATAATAGTATATTTGTATTTAATTAATAAATGAAAAAGATTAAAGGAAAGAAAAAGTCAAAGAGCTAGTCCATGAATAGGCAAAAGCAAGGCAGACATATTGGGTGTTTGTCAAAAAGTGGGAGTGGAGCCCTTTCCATAACTCACCCTTCCTTTTTGGTCTTTGGTTAGGTTTGGTGTCATCATCTTTGCTCTACTCCCAATATATTCTTCATTATATTTTATTGATATAGATAATTTTTATCATTTTGTTATGTTAATATCTGCATATATATATATATATATATATATATATATATATATATATATATATATATATATATATATATATATAGTGATGGAGTTTGTATTCATGGCATGTTTCTCATTTAGATATGATTATAAGCCCTGTTAATTTAATAAAAATAATAATAAAACAGTATCTATAAAACTAATTATAAAGTGTAAATATATATCTAATGAAAATTATAAAGATTTTTATTGGTTTTTATGATCGTAGTTATTGTTCCACTATAGTTGTTTATAGGTAGGTTTTGGTATATGTGGGCCTTCACCTATAGCCGTCTTGTGGGCCAGATTATTTCAATGATGGGCTCTCTATTCTTCATGAACGGTTGTAAGATTTTGGCCTAACTACAATTATATTTATATATAACAAAATATTATACTGGGAAATTAAAACTTGGAAAAAAGATAATTGAAAAGGTTATTAGCTAAAAAATATTTAAATGAAAAAATAGTTTTTTCGAAACTTGAAAAAAAATTATTAATGATAACATACCTAGAATGTTTTAAAATATAAAATTAAAAAGCTTATATACATAAATAAACAAATTACCAATGTACTATAACAACTATTAGGTGTGAGACCCGTGTATACACGAGTTTATTAAAAGCAAAAGTTTAATTTAAAATTATAAGAATTACGTATTTTTTAAAGTAATAGTTTTACATAAATATAAAAGATATAATAAATAAAGTAAGTAATTTAATATATAATATAGGAGATTTGAAAGATTATAAAATATTTATTATGAAATTAAATAGAATGACCTACCTTACATATATAAATCTTACTAAAATATGGATTTTAAATTTATGAAAATGAAAAATATAAGAAAATAACAGGTGGAAAAAATAATTCAAAAACTCTTAGAAAATTACATGTATTTGGCAAAATTATTTCCATTTATTAGGAAGGATTGGGTGAAATATGAATTGAAATAATTGGTAAAAAAATAAATGCTTCAAATGATAAGATTTTTCGTATATGTCATTATTGCTATGTTTTTAATGAAGAAAGTATGTATCAAAAATAAATATGACCATTAAAACGAAAAGGGGTTAGTTAGATACCAATAAATAGAAATATGTCGATATAACCATAAATTGGGAAAGATATGTTCTAGAAATATTTGAATTTTATGGATCATATCCACACAAAACTTTAATGAACTATTTTTGTTATTTGTCGGTTCTTATACCTAAAGTATATGTTGTTATCACCATAATACTCGTATCTAACATCAAAATATGCTTGCCTATTATTAGGTTGTCATTCATAACTTGTTTTTCTATTACAAGTTGTTACAGTTGTCTTATACAAAATCCAGTCTAGATTAAATAAATCAAATAATTAGAATTGTTGAACAAAAACATTGGTGACTAAAAAGATCATGAATAAGTTATATATTCATTGTATAGATATAGATTCATCTCATATTAGAGTTCATACAAGTTGGGTCGTGTTGGTGTTCAATTATATGCCCAAAAATTAAGTAAACGATTTGAGAAAAAGCCAGTTTGGTTGGATCGATCTTGTGGTTTAATGAAGAGACAGATAGTTTATACATGTTCGGTCCAATCTTAGTTCCACTTAATTTTCTTTTAAATAAGCATTTCAAATTTATTATTTTTCAAAAAAAAATTAAACCAACGAGTATTTGTGTATTTGAATTATAAATTATAAATAAATTGTAAATACAAAAAAAATATTGTCTATATTCATCATGGAAACTGACAAATACAATCATAAATATATATAAATTGACAATATTGGAATAATCATAGGAAATAAAATGAATCTTAGAAAAAAAAATTATAAGCAAATATAATGTTTCGATATTTAGGGTGTGTTCGGCAAAAGTAGCTGGTAGCGGTTAGCGGGTAGCGGGTAGCTTTTGATTTTGGAGCTTTTTGTTTAGGCTAAAAGCTAAACACTCCTGTCGCCGAACGGGACTTTTTCTTTTTAACTAGCGTTTTCTTAAAAGATAGAAGTTAGAAGCTCCCAAAAGCTGTGTGCCGAACACGGCCTTAAACTAAACAACATTTCATTATCCATCCTTGTGGTTTATAAAAGAGTAAATTACACGAATCGTCCCTCGTGCAGGAGTCAAAAGGAACGTTCAGTCAATATTTTCAAAAATTAACTCGGTTCGTCCCTCACATCGTTAAAAATTGCATGTTACGTCTCTCGCTGCATAAAATGACTATATTGCCATTTTCTTTTTCTTTTTCATTTGTTTGTAATTTATCTTTTATTATTGTAAATTATATTTTATAGAAAATGAAATTTCCCCTTAATTTGGTTCCAACCATCTCCGACCACTGGCCACCTCCGACCACCAACCACCTCCGACCACCACCCTCATTCACCTCCAAAATAATAAAAAAGAAAACATGAAATTAAACCCTAAAATCAAACCTAAATCCAACTCTACATTTGAAAGAGATTTTCAAATAAGTGTTTATGGACTAATCCATACCTTAGATCTACAAATTGGTAAAAAAAAAAAAAAGAGAGAGAGAGAGAGAGAGAGAGAGAGAGAGAGAGAGAGAGAGAGAGAGAGAGAGAGAAAAGAGGATTAGAGGAAGATCGTGGCCGGGCAGAAACTCTTCAACCCATTGTCCACCACTTCCATGAAAAAATCCATGAAATTGTTTGGGAAGCTAAATCATCTAGCAAGTTCAGACGGTAAAAGATGGAGATGGACAGTGGTGGATCAAAGAGGGAGTTTGGGAGGTGGCGATGGTTTGTGGTATGTGGTGTGTGGTGTTCGTCGGATTTCATGGTTGGGGTCGGTCGGTTCCGTTGGTGTGATATACAACTAGTTGAGAAGACAATGTTCTTCTCATACCAAAAGTCATTGTCACCCTCCATCTCCTTATTCTTCTTATTCATTGAATAAACCACTGTAGTCCCCCTCTCTCCTCTCCGACCATACTGCTGCCGTCCCCCTCTTCTCCGACCAATCTCTTTTCCGAAAGAATATACTTCGTGATTTTGGGTTTTCTGCTAAAAAGCTTAGAGAAGAAAGAGGTATAGAATTAGATGTTAACGAGGTGGGTTGGAATTTATTTTACCTTTTCTCTTTTTTAATAAATACAAATAATTTATAAGTAAATTACAAATAAAACAAATAGGACAATATAGTCATTTTATGTCCTATAAAGGATGAACTGTGCAAACTTAAACTAACGAAGGGATGAAGCATTTAACGTTTAACCAAATGAGAGACGATCCGAGTTAACTTTTGAAAATATGGACTGAACGCGTCATTCGACACACGAGAGGCGGTTCGTGTGATTTACTCTTTATAAAAAGTTTGAGGAAAACAAATTGATTTTCTTGCGTGGTTGGTCATTATTCGATGTAAGATGACTTTGTATCCCTTTAATTCGTTTCTTCTATTTTTATAACTTATAGTGATATTATCCTAGAAGGCCCACCATATCCACCCTCACCCATTTCCACTCGCTTATATGTCGCCTTTTGCCACTACCATTTTCAACCACCTGGGTACACTTGCATTATTAGAACCTAAATTAAAACCTCAATCACATATGAAGAACTATATCAAGAAATGGACTCAACTGTGGTATTAAAACTCACATGGACTCAATTGTACCATTAAAAATCCTATCAACAAATCCCAAAAAACTCAAGAACACCATCAAGAAATATTAAAAACCATATGAAAACTCAATCACACAATCATGAAAAGTTTCTATCCGAAAAACTAAAAAGAAGTCTAAATGGATGGAGATCACATATTCGCATTCATGTCTTGGATGGTTCATAACCTTTATCATCATGGCTCATCCAAACGACTTGCTTATCACCAATTTTCTTGCCCCTAAAAACTCGGCATAATCTTTTACAACCTTAATCACCATTTTATCAAACTGTTGTTTCTTGGAGTTGTAACCCCCACCTTATATGTAGATAATAAGTTGCAAGCTATAACAAATTGGGTTTTTTTTGCACTATAGCACAATAAAGTTTGACGAATTTACATATTTAATCACTCAAGTATTTTTTGTGCCTAATGAACCATTAATGTTGAATTTTACCTATTAATTACATCATTATATGACGTGACACATGAACAACCGGTTACTTGAGTGACTGATGTGTAAATTCGTCAAACTTTGTTATGTTATAGTGCCAAAAACTTCATATGGTTTTGCAAGCCACGTCAGCATGTCACCCGTCAACCGGATGTAATTTCCCCTAAACCCTTAATTAGTCAGTATTTCCTAACGTTAAAGACCAATTGAGCACAAAAAATACTGACTAAATGTGTAAATTCACCAAACTTTATTGTGCTAAAGTGCCAAAAAGCCTAACAAATCCCCAATACAAAAACATTGTTTTTCAAAATTGGTAGTCGTTAATGAGTAAAGGAAGAATAGGAGGGAGAGAAATGACTAGGTTTGGTTGCTGATGATGTGGGATGGGTGGAGGTTCGTGTATTTTTAACTAAGATTTGTTAAAAATATATATAACAAATTTAAAAGAATATCAAATTTATTTTACATGGGTCAAAGACCAACCACATAAGATTTTGAAATCATCGGACCAAGCGCTTAACGGTTTTAATAATTTTCGTTACTGTGCCATTTTTATAAATCACGTGGTAAAAATTTTGTTTTTAAGTTTTAAAAAATAAAATTTACTAATGAAATACCTAAAATATAATTACAAAAATTATATAAAAAAAATGGTTTGGTCAAAAAAAATGTTCATGATTGTTGATGAAAAAATTATTGTCAGCTATTTTTATGCGATCAAGTTTATAAAATTACAATAATGTGATCAAACCCAGTCCAAACCCAGTCGAATCCAGTTTTGAAAAGCCCAATTGTCCGATACAGCCCAAGAATAGGGAGATAGGGAAGCATTATTGTGTGTAGAAACTAGAAAATTACAAAGATGCCTCAATCAATCACCAAGCTTAAGCAAAACATTAATACAACCTCAAATGGCTAAAATATCCAATAGTATAAAATACCAAAGTATATCTTATCTCTTAAAGTTGATATGTGTCTCTAATTTCGTTATATGAGACACATCATAATAATTTTTCATACTAGAAAATCTTGTGAGGCACATATGTTTTGAGTTTTGACTCTATAACAATTAAATATAATCATCAAATGAAAATAGAATAAATTTAGGATCATATCAAAAAGCAAGGAAAAATGTGTGGGGGAGAAGTTAAAATCGACGCAATGAAGGTCTTTGTTACATCAACACTGAAGTTGGCAAGCTCTTGCCATGAACTTGTAAATGGAAAACATGTGTACTTATGTCGGTGTAAATCCACATGTTTTTAGGTTCTTCTTGATGTCTCTTTAAACGTAAGTAGGCGTAAGAAGTTAAAGTGTGTATTCCGGACCTCGACATTCTTTCTTTTAATTTGTATTACTTAACAATATAGCATGATTGGAAACCCCCCTTTGCCACCAATTGTTGATTTTTTTTCATGATACCCACTTTTACATTCATGTTATCTATTATAAATAATCCCCTGATAAAAAACTCTGTTATTTGAAAAAAAAATTGAAAATTTTAATAATGTCGACCATAACGGTTTCACCATGGTAACTTGAACAAATTTCTAAAAGACAAGGGCTCCTCAATCTACATTCACACATGTAACTCCAAATGAAAAAATCATCCCACCCCCCCCCCCCCCCCCCCCCCGCGCGCGCCTTCTTACCGTTTAGGGTTCCCTCTAATTTGGTATGCCACACCTCCAAACTGATACCTACCACACACCATTATCAAAACTCTCAAAACATTCATTCCTTACCTTTAATCGTTTCTTTAGTCTTAGTGATTCCCGAGAGCATAGCTTCTACCTCTTCTCCCTCCTCACACCCATATCTTTTCCTTCAACCACTAGGTTGAATTTGATCTTTCTTCCGATGACCTCCTTGTTGAGGATGATTATATTAAGGTTAAATATGATGACGATGACAATGCATTTATTGTCACTATTCCTACCCCTATAGATATTCATATGCTTACTCAGGATTCTGAAAGGATAGACTCCACTTCCTCAACGAGTTCTCCATGGCATGCATCATTGTATGGAATTCACATGGGCTCTAAAAACTTTCCTACTAGAAGTCATGAAAGAGCTTATACGCGATAATCATCTTTGTATTTGTGTTTCTCTTGAAAATTGTGTTGCCAATCTAAAATTCTTCGCATCTGTCAAAAGGTTTTAAACTGGTCCTATAATACTTTCTAAAGCCCTAGAGGTACTTGTATTATTGTTTATTGGAACCCTCTCTAAGTTTATATGATGCTTCTTAGTGTCATTGACCAAGTCATGCATTACCTTGGTAAATTACGTGACTTCAATAACATCCCTTATGTGACCCTATTTGTGCAACGCCATCCCTTATATGACCCTATCTGTGCTCATAAGCATGTGGTAAAGAATGCCCCTTGGATCATTTTAGGAGATATTGTGTTGACCTTAGTATTAAAGATATCTTTTTTTGTGTCTTTGATATCTCTCAAGGTATAAATGACTTTTGTGACTATCTCAATTGATTGGGGTATACAACCTTGACTTAAAAGACCATTCTGACACTTAAACCCAGAATCCTAGTGGTGGCAATGGCCTTCATAAGAATATTGAGTATGTCTTGGGAAACTCTTAGTTTCTCTCTTATTTCCTTTCTGCTTGGGTTACCTGCATCCATTATTGTACTTCATATCATAGCCCTTGTATGATCTCATTCCCATCTTGCTACCTATTTAAATCTAAACCATTTAACTTTCTTAACTTTCTTACATATAAGAAAGATTTAAAGAAGGTGATAGCTTCTATATGGGACCCTAATATCCATGGGTGTAAGATGTTTAAGGTTTCTCAAAATCTTAAAACTTTGAAAGGCCTTGTGCCAAAACTATTAAGTTTCCAAGGTAATCTCTTCACTAAGGTCATCAGTCGTCAAAATGAGTTTCGTATAGTTCGGATCACCCTTGATAGGGACCTTAAAAATAGAGAACATTATGATGAGAATTGCGAATACCTCAATGCCTATAATAAGGCTTCTTGAGAAATAAAGATTCTCATACAGTAAGCTAAGGTTGACTGACTCTATGAAAGAGACAAAAATTCTTCCTTTTTCAATAAATCCCTAAAAAGTCTGAATCCTTGGAACTGAATTGGTACCATCCAATCGGTGATAAGTCCTAGTTGGATAGTGACGATGTCCCTAATTTATGTCTCCTACTTTCAGGACTTCATGATCACTACTCATACTACCCAACCTATTAAAAAACCTTCATCCTTATTTTCTAATAAGCTTAGGGGTTGTTTGATAAGCCTCTTAATGACTCTAAAAGAGGCATATTATAGATACGTCAAGCTCATAACATTTGGTTCACAATTTTGTGTGCATCTAAATGGCTCAACAACCTCTTATTCAGTTAAACATGAGATGATTGATGAATGGAGAGAAATAATGACTATGTCCCTTTAGCCCTAATACCTTTAGACACCTACTAATAGACCAAGCATATATATTTCTCTTCCACTAGTAGCTGACACTACTTGAACCCACCTCCAACTAGCTCCTCTACTTCGTTAGCACCCACCCTCCTCCAACATTGCCCCTTCTCCATTTTCATCCTCCGTCAACGACATGAGGAAGATGTATAAAATAGATGCTTTGATATTGATTCTTTTTTTTTTTCTGTGTCTTTTATAGGTTTCTGGTGTGATTTTATTTGAACCAATTGAGTAAAATCACGGAAAAATCATGTCAAAATTGAGATGCATTGGATGTCGACAGAGGAGCAGTTGTTTGGGGACATGGAGATTGCGATGATCTTCAAGACGAAGATGCATAAAAACATAAAAGTGACCATAAATTCAGTAGTTCAACAATCACTTAAAACAAAAGATGGTTTCCAACACATATAATCATCAAGGTATGTAAAATTTCCGTATATCTTCATTTTTTCATATCGTAAGAAGCTTTCTCAAGGATTTTAATCCCTAATCTTACAAATATATTTACTAAATTTGCATTGAATCAGTGTGTATTTTATTTGACCCGTATCGATTTTATTGAATTAGGTGATAATCAAATTTATAAGGTATGTTATATTGATTTTGTTGCACAATAGGTGTTTGTGGAAATTCCTGAAAAAGAGGTGGTTTTGGTATTCATAATTCAAGTTAACCCTTTGGGCATTTCATTGAAGACTGATGAATTTCAATGGTTATGATCATAATGGTAGAGTGATGGTGGAGGGTGTTGGTAATTGATATTTCAATATATCATCTATCTCTATATAGGATGGATTAAACCTACAATACGCTTGAAATTTTTTTATGTTTAACGATGGCATTTTAGGCCACATTTATGGGAATGTGCGTGAAGAAAAAGAGAAAAATGGAAAATCAAAAGATGTAGGATCACTAACTCGTGGAGTAATCAAAAGGAGAAAAATGGATGTTCTTGATGATATTTTTTACTGTCGCTAAATAAAGTCATGTGGTAAAAGAACAATGTTAATCATGTTATATCAATATTATCTTATTATACAAACCTTACTATTTCTAAAAATAGATTTAAGACGTCCAAACTTTTAAGCTGAATGTACAAACATTTATCAAAAAATTACAAAATACAATACATTAAGTACAAATGTAAAACTGATATTGAAACATTCAAACCACATCCTTATCTTACCCAATATAGAGGATTTAAATTTTAAAAAAACAATCATACTTTTTTACTAGAACGAGTCAACGTAACTTTATCTACCCCAATTTTTTTGCTTAAAGTATTGAAGACTTATTCAAACCAGGAGACACATTCAAATCGCCATATCCATTTTCCTCCATGAAATTCACCACCACACCGTCATTCATCTATTTTTTTACCACTGTTAGTCTCGATTTTGTTTTGCCTTCAAAAACCCATTGGTTTCTCCCCCCCTCTCTTCTTTGTTTGAAACACTAATATCCCTACAACCCACTGGCCACCGCCATGGTGTTTCCTTCAGCAACCAACCATCATCATCTTTCTCTTTCTAAAATGAACCTAGTCTTACGACCTCACCAAACAACACCATCAATTTTTCACATCGGCCGCATATATATCTGCGTCCCTGTTCTGCCATCTCTGTCACGTACCACCACCTTCACGATCTTTGATACGGTGGTGTTGAATTCATATCTTGCAGTCTCGAAAGGTATCTTCGACTTCATCGTGAATGCGAAAGGTTAGGGTCTGTATCTTCGACTTCATCGTGAACGCGAAAGGTAAATCTAAAATTCCTTTTTTTATCGACCGATTCATAGCACAAGGGAATTACTTTTAAATTTGAATCCCCCAATACCCTCGGCTCCATCTATTTAAAGTTGAAAAAGTCAAGTGCTTTCAATCCTTTGACGCATCCCCTTTAACCCCCTATTGATTTCCCCCCATCTCGGTAAATATCACTCAATCCTCGCAAATCTTCCCCTATATCTGGCTTCTTTCTTCCCTTTCTCTGAAGAACCTTGCCACTCTTTCTTTAAAAAACCCCACCATTGCTCCTTTTCTTTGTATACTCTCTCACAACCACGAAAAACTCGAACAAAGCAGAACATTAGGATCCAGGTACAAGAATCAAGAAGCAATTTCAAATTTTATATTGTATGTATGAGAAAACTGACTGAGAAGAATGGTGTAAACTCAAAAGTGAAAGATGAATCGTCAGTGTTAGCCTTTATAAAATTATTGTAAGTTCCCAATTATTTGTTACTTTTAAATGAAATCTAACATCGATTGCTTATTTTCTTCTTTTTTTTCCAATTTTTCTAGGAATGGGCTGTATGTTCGAGGTAATGGTCAATTGAAAGGTTTTCAGTTGTAATTAATGTTCAAAAGTCTCAATTTTATATGCAACTTTCACTGACATCTTATAATAAAGATGTTTCTTGTGTTTAACCCCTTTTATATGTTTACAAGATGTGGGTGTGTGTAACAGATCCAATAAGAGATTTTACCGAGCACAACATTTGATAATCTGTTTTGGTTAGTTTTAGTTATTTATTTGAGATATTTAGTTTTCTATTTTTGTATTTCTTTTCTGCTCCATTTTTCTTAAAATTTTCTGAGAATTAACGTAGGGCTCCTCCATATTTTTTAGGAAATTGAACATTTTTGACAGAAAATTGTGTTTCAAGTGATGTGTTGAGTTCCAATGGCTTATAATTATGTTTGTTTGATAATATGAAGCCTCTGTAAATTTGCATCGATTTCTTTTCAGGTTCAATTTTTTCATTTTTTTTCTAAGATGCTGATATAATTTTATACATTTTGAAGCATTGATGTTTGAAAGTACACTTATATATTGTTGTGAATTTGTTTTTTTGGTTTCATATGTAGGATAAACAATTTGGGCTTTGATCTTCCAAGAAAGGCACAACAAGTTCAAACATGTTCATTAGAATCTGTTGTAAGGCATCCTACTTGATTCAATTGTAGTTTAAAAGGCATTATAGCATCCTACTTCATTGAATTTGACTATATATTTACTCTTTTCCAAAATTTGGTAAACTAAAAAAAATTAAATGGTCATAAACGTGTATAATGATTTTATGACGACAACAAACATTAAGTAGCATATTTTATTTCTCGATTATAACATTATACTTTCATTTTTTTTCCATATTACAGCATAGTTGTTTTGATCTTTTTCAATGCATCACCTGGTAATGTTATATGTCATTCATTTGTTGTTAAAAAATCATTACTTACCATTACTTAAAAAAAAAGCCATAAAAATGAAACCCACTAGAAGGTGATTCATCTGTCCTTTTATGCTTTCCGTTGGCTGTATTCCATCAACATACGAAATGCGGCTTAATCTCGATTTCAAGTGGAAAAAACAACCTGAAATTGTCGAATGGAGAAATAGTTCAAAAAATGGAGAGGATTCAACCAAAATGGAAACTTATGGTTATCTGAATGTGTGGTGCTATTTGGAGAAACTCATGTAATGCAAGTGATTTGTCTAAACTTAAACTTCAACTATGAGAGTCATGGGGTTACAACTGGTGAAGTTTTTTTTATTCCTCTTTAGCTTTTACTTTGCTTTTGATTTAGTATGGGAATAAACTAAATAGTTTGTTCATAAAATCAGAGGCTAAAAAACAAATTAACAACAACTATGGTCTTCATTTGTAACAAAAAAAAAGATTGTTGGATCAAAAGTTTAAGATAGAGAAGCTAAAAAGAGTAAAAGATATGAAACGAGGCATGGATTAGTGAAATATTCAAACTGGATTGAACATTGGTTCTCTGAGTTTGAAAATCAAGATTGATTGTGTGTACTTTTTCATATATAATTACAATTACAAATTGAATTTGATGTTTTAGATCCAGTTTCAAAGATTTCTCTTTGTTTTTTGTTTGTTTTTCTTGGATTTTAGTTTAATTATGATTTGTCTATACATCTTCATTGTATTTTCTAATTTACACAGAAGGCTAAAATTGTCATTTAAATACTTAATCTGATTGTTTGGTGGTATGTTGTTGGGTGTCACAGTAATGTGGATAGAAACTTATTGTTAAAATTGGTGCCTTACATGATTCCAATTAGTCTCTTCCTTAATTTTTATATGTTTTCTACTTATATTTGCAGGAAGAACTGAATCAAAAGAAAGGAAATACTTAAATTGTCAATATTATACAAGTAGCAAAATATGGAGGGAGAATAAAGTCTTACGTTTCTTATTATTTTGTACATGTATTTTGAAACATTGGCTTGAAATTTTGGTCATTTGAAGAGCCATTTTTGTTTTTGATTCGGGCCATGAATATGTTTTAACCACCAAGGTCGTGGAAAAAACAATATGACTATGGTAGTAATATGATCAACTATTGTAAGGATTTTATCTGGTCAAGTAGTGATCCATCTTCGGTGAGTGGTCGTAAATCCCATTATATTGTGAGAAATAAGTTTATTAGTGTAAATGATTATGAAATTTTGAATTTTACAAGAAATGGCTTTGAGATTCATGCTCGATTATTGGTGTGAATATATTGTTAAATTATCAATATTTACTTTAGTTTCTGATTTTTTTTTTGGTAATTTGTTCTAATAATAAATAATTAATATTATTTCCTAATGAGTTAAATGGTAAAAGATCAAAATGTATTATTATATTTGTATTAAATTGTTAGATTATTATTAGATATTTCTTTGAAATTACAGTATAATAATATAAGTAGTTATGATTTTAAATGACTACCGTTAATAAGTATGGTAAATATTAATTAAAATCTAACTTTAAATATCAAATATCACTTCAAAAGAAAAATAAGAAAAAAGAAAATCGGTTTTTCATTTAACATTCGCAATAAAAGAACATGAACTATAACTAACCCAAAAAGGTGAAGATTTCTATCAGTTTTAAATTCGCCTCTAGAAACTAATTTTTAAACAGATTATTAACACTAGTCGCTTGCCGCGGGTAAACGACTAGTGTATATATATATATATATATATATATATATATATATATATATATATATATATATATATATATACACATATAGGGTTAGGTTCATGTGAAACGGCCTAATTTTGTGAGAACGTAAGATGCATTTTTTTTGTTTTTTTTATTTTTCTTTATTTTTAAAGTTTTTTTTAGTTAATTCAAGTTCCGAAAATAATATATAAAAAATAATTTTTTGATTTTCCATTTATTTTGCATTTTAAAATTATTTTTTAGAATATGTACAGTGCAATATTCTATTAGAATATTTCACGTATTTTTCAAAAAAACGGGATTTATTTTTTTATTTTATTTTATTTTTTTTAAATTTTTTTAGTTAATTCAAGTTCCGAAAATAATATTTAAAAAAAAAGAGTTTTTAGATTTTTCCATTTATTTTTCATTTTAAAATTATTTTTTAGAATATGTATACTGTAATATTATATTAGAATATTTCACATACTTTTCAAAAAAAAAAAAAAATAGGATTTTTTTATTTTTTATTTTTCTTTTAATTTATTTTTATTTTTTTAGTTAATTCAAGTTTCGAAAATAATATTTAAAAAAAGAATTTTTGGATTTTTTCATTTATTTTGCATTTTAAAATTATTTTTAGATTTGGTCCCACGGTCTCACAAAATTTGAATGATCTCAAATAAACCTGAACATATATATATATATATATATATATATATATATATATATATATATATATATATATATATATATATATATATATATATATATATATATATATATATGGTTAGGTTCATGTGAGACGGCCTAATTTTGTGAGACTGTGAGACGCATTTTTTTATTTTTTTAGTTAATTCAAGTTCCGAAAATTATATATATATATATATATATATATATATATATATATATATATATATATATATATATATATATATATATATATATATATATAGGGAACGGTTATTTGGAAAACAAAAAAACTCTAAAATTCATAAAAATTAATACATAAAAAAAATACTTAGAGATCACAAAACTTTTTTTTATAGAAAAATCGCAGCTTTTTAAAATAAAATCGCTGAAAAAAAAAATAATCATTTTTTTTAATTATCAGCGATTTTATACTAAAAGCTGCAATTTTTTCATAAAAAATTCAAAAAAAAAGTTTTGTGATCTCTAAGTATTTTTTTATGTATTTTTTATTTTTAGGGTTTTTTGTTTTCCATAGAACCTAAACTGTTTATATATATAACTTTTGGTTAATTTCTATTTATAAATTGTGAACATTGTTGACAAGACACTTATATACTTTTAAGTGATTATTTCTTTCAAAATGTTATAGTATAAAAATTCGTCCGTGTGTGTGTGTATATATATATATATATATATATATATATATATATATATATATATATATATATATATATATATATATTACGTTATTGTAATGACTGCTTCTTTTTTTATTTTTTTAACGTCCATTTATCTAAAGAGAAAATAAAATTTAAAAGTATATAATAATGTAAATTATATGTATTTTATGTTATAGTGGAACTTTTGTAATTTTCAAACAACATGTTTTCATTATAAGGCAGATTCATTCAGAACCTCAAAATCATTTATAGACTCCCAAATAGTCTCTTAGTTTTGTTTAGACTACCTCGATTACGAATGATGAGGTTAAATAGTAGTTTTTCATATGAATGATGACAAAGCCCCTAATCTAGATGGTTTCATGGATAAGCTCTTCAAGTCACTTGGGATATTTTTAGGTTGGATGTGTGTGTTGTCGTTCAGGAGTTCATTTTTTGGACAACCCCTTAAGAATATTAACAATATTATCCTTGTGCTCATTCTGAAGATTGATTCCTCTTCTATAGTCATTGATTTCCACCCTACTATTTGTTGCAAATTTATCTATAAATGTATCAACAAAAATCATTATGAGCTTTATCAAGGACCATCTTGATGGGTTTTCTAAGTTATAAAAAATTCATGTGGTGGAAAAAGAAAACACATAAACCCCTGTGTTGATATGCAACCTAGAAAGGATCTATGTCTTATCTATTGATAGCAATAACCTATGAACATCAACAACCCTCGAGAGAGGCTATGACAATTGAAATTAACATAAAGATTAAGGTTACATACCTTTTGATTATTATAGAAAATAATCAAATCAAATAAAATCCTCTTAAAGTTCTTTGGAAAGCAAGCGCCAAAAGGATGATGCCTCTAATGGCTTACACCCAAAACCAGAAACCCTAGAATAAGGAGAGAGGAGATATGAAGGAAATTTCGTTCATATGCATTTAGGTAATATGGTGAACGAAAATTGCAAGCCAATGGGGTCCTATTTATAATTTAGGTAACTTGCAGGAAACACAATATTTGAACTAATTAAATAATAGATTTAATCCTAATTCAAATTCATTCATTTTATGCAACGAGGAGGCTTCTGGAAACTCTAAAGAACTCCACAAAACCATCCATGATATGGATGATTTTAGAATTGTCTCTTTTGTTCAACTATTGAACAATTACAATTCACCCCTTGAACCTTCAATTAATTCCAATTTTTTTTAGGAACAGCGATAAACATAGCAAGAAGCTAGGAAAAACACTTTACAAGAGAAGAGTAGCAAAAACAGGTTTATGGAGCCAATCAGTCCAACTAAGCTTAGCTTTTATACATCTATTGGAAATCCAAAAAAACGCCCTCTCAACAACCTCATAAAAAATCATGGATTTCCTAAGAGTGTCCATTCCAAAAACTGTGGAGTTTCTAAAATTCCATAAGCACCAAAAAAAGTAGCAAAAATAAATGCTTCAAAAGCCTTGCACTGTGCACCCCTAAGGAGAACCGAATCATGCCAACAAAAAAATTAGTAATGGTGAAATGATCAGGAGGATGAACGTCCCACCATATAGCAATTTGGCTCCATATATCAATTAGCTCCTTGCATCCTACAAAAATGTGATCGATAGTCTCCATATCACGAAGGCACACCGGACATAAAATGGAATGCAACTCCAAACCACGATGATATAAGCTCTCCCTAGGAGGAATACTCCTATGCCCAATCCTCTAAATAAGAATATTAACTTTAATAGGGACCCAATTATTCCACCTAGTTTCCAAACCTGTAACAGCCAGCGTACTAGAATCAATAATAGAACGAGCAAAAGAGACAGAGAA
The DNA here is from genome assembly GCF_051521515.1 of Lactuca serriola. Classification (NCBI taxonomy): domain Eukaryota; kingdom Viridiplantae; phylum Streptophyta; class Magnoliopsida; order Asterales; family Asteraceae; genus Lactuca; species Lactuca serriola. Next base: position 139,002,698 of record NC_136410.1, read on the forward strand.
CACATCTGACACATCACCAAGCCAATCCAATCTGTCAGGTCTTTCTTTCAACCGAAACTTCAACACCAAATCTAGAAAAACATCCCATTATGACTGCTCAATACCTCCCCTTGGGGCAAGGTGGAGGATGTTGGGATCCCAGCCTAAAAGAAAACGATCTCTAATAGAGGCCACTTTACGAATATATAGATCATAAATCATGTGAAAAACAACTGCAAGAGGAAAATCATCCAACCATTAATCATGCCAAAAACTCACTGAAGCACCATCTCCCATCCTAATTCATAAAATGTAAAAAAGATCAATCCCCTTGTTCCTCAGGTTGGAAATCATACGGATAAGGTTAGTTCAAGGTCCTGACGGATAACCACGAAAAGGTAAGGAAGAAAGACCTCCATCTTGAACATAGATAGCTTTGACAACTCTCACCCACAACATGTTAGGATGATGAAAGAACCTCCAACACCACATAAACATCAAAGCTCTGTTAAAAGCAAAAATACTTCCCACCCTAAGCCCTACAACCTCTTTAGAAGCTAGAACTTTATTCCAATTGACCCAATGCATCCGCTCTCATCCAACTCAATACCCCAATAAAATCTAGCCCTTAGATATTCCAGAGTATGAATAACCGTGAGAGGAGTAGGGAAGACCGACTTAAAATAACTTCCCAGAGAACCAAGAACATACTTAAGCAAAGTAAAATGGTTGCCAATTGAAAGGCTTTTAGCCTTCCAAACCACAAGTCAACTACAAAATTTGTCAATAATAGGAGACCAAGTATTCACCCGATTCGTATTCTGACCTACAAACACCCCCATGTAAATGAACGGGAGAGAATCAGAAGCACACCCTATGCAAGTCGCAACCTCCATGACCTGTGAAGAAGTAACCCTAATTCCAATTATTTTGCTTTTTTTCAAATTAATTTTAAGACCGAAGCCATATAAAAAAATCGGAAAATACGAATAATATGTCTAGCATTATCCAAACTCCAAGGTGATAAAACAACTGCATCATCAACATAAAGCAAGCGTGAAATCAAAATGTCCCCAGTAGAGATTCCTATAAAACAATTGGCCATCCGTGCTCTCTCCAAAGCCACATGAAGACCCTCCATTGCTAAGATAAAAAGAAAAAGAGAAAGAGGATCACCCTGCCTCAAACCTCTTTGAATCTAAAAATTCTTACATAGGCGACCCATTTACCAAAACTGGAGCTGTTGCAGAACTTAACATTTCTAGAATGCATCAGCACCACTTAGGGCCGAAGCCCATATAATGCATAACTTCAATAAGATAATCCCACGAAAGAGAATCATAGGCTTTCTCAAAATACAATTTAAAAATAAATAGAGGATTTGAAAAATCCTTACACCAAGCAACCACCTCATTGAGAAGGAAAGGCCCATCTAAAATCCGTCTACCCTTAATGAAAGCAGACTGCTACAACCTAACCACCAAAACAATGACCTCCGCAAATCTAGTAGCTATAAGTTTTAAAATGATCTTATATTGACACCCAATCAAGCTAATAGGTCTAAAGTCACTAACATTCTTTGGGTCTATGATTTTAGGGATAACAGTAAAAAAGGATACATTACATCCTTTAGGAATAGACTAATGACTATAGAAATGCAACAAAAAAGTCACAAAATCATCCTCCAACACATCCCAAACCGCCCTTTTTATCTCCTCCCGAGTGAAAGGGACCTAAATATAATGGATCTAATTCTCCGAGAGAGAAGAAAAATAAGACCCATAAGTCTTTGGTCCAGGCCCATAATTTCTTCAAAATAGATTCTGATAAAAAAAAGCTGAAATTCTTCTTTCACCCAACCCGGATCATCCACCCAAAAACCATTACTAAACACTCCACGAATGTCTATCTGATACCTCTTGCGGTTAACTGTACCATGAAAAAATCCTGAATTCTCATCCCCCTCAATACCTCGATGAACCTTCACCTTTTGAGCTAAATCAATGTGTAAAAGATGATCTAACACATTTAAATCCTTCTGAACCGAAACTCCTTGTTCTCGAAGGGAAGCAGAACCGTCATCAACCATTAGACGGGTATCAATGGAGTCAAGTAAATTATGTAACTCTTTTTTTTTAAATCAAACCAATCATGAGAAGAATAATTCCAAGACCTGATGTTAGATTTAAGACATTGCAATTTTTTCTTAAATATAAGCCACAAGTGAATGGAATCAATAGCTTGAACCCAAGAAATCATGGCCAGATCATCATACCCATCCATACCTAACCAAGAATGAAATAACCGAAAAGGTAAAGCGTCGTAATCAACCTTATGCTCCAAAAGAAGAACTGGCCGATGATCAGAAATTTTCTCCTCCAACACCAAGCCTGTAAGATGAGAAAAATGGTCGAGAACACCATCTGACACCAATAATCTATCCAATTTACTAAATTTTGACCCCCATTTGTTACTCCAAGTGAATCTATCCCCTCCCAAATGAATATCATGAAGATCAACATGCTTAATAAATTGATTGAACAAACTAGTTGTCATCAAACTAAACTGTGAACCCAATGTCTCTGATTCATCACGAATAACATTGAAATATCCCATAATGATGCATTCACCAGAAAAAGAAATAATCATCTGAAGCATTTGCAGCCAAAGAGTTTTCTTCTTATTAGCATCTTAGGAGAGTAAACGACAATAAAAAACAACTTCAACCCCGACCGCTTCCAAACCGCCTTAACCCCAACAAAACAATAAAAGATAACCACATTTGAATGACAAATGAAATCCAGATCCCAGATAGCAATAATACTGATCTAAGCTCCACGAGAAGGAGAAACCGCATGAGAAAACAATTGTTACCCCAAAAAGAACGAGCCACAAACAAGTCTACATTTTCTATTTTCGATTCTTGAATCGCCAAAAAATTCATTTTATGTTTTGTGTCAAAGTGAAGGAACCCACACTCTCGATTCTTGGCAGTGATTTTGGGATTCCCCATGGAAGCCTCAAGGGATGGCAGTGTTTTGTTTTGTCTGGAATTCAATGTGGAATTGGTATGGTAGTGGATCAGTGTGAGCGATCAATTAGGGAGTCAGACCAATGTGTGATTTCAGGTTTCAGATGGGTAGATGTGGTCTTCTGCAAGGGATTAAGGATTTGTTTCTCTTCGGGTCAGGAGAGTTCTGTTATGGTTGGTTTTGGTTGCCCTGAGAAGGTTGTGGTATTCGGGATTGTGCTCGTGTTGCTCAGGTTGTATGGCATGATGGGGATGGTAATGAATGATTTTGAGGAAGAAATCTAATTTAAGTGGGGGAGAGTTGTAACGCCCTGTTCCGAATCGATTCCTAATTCGAGGTTGTGGCTCGAAGATCGGTCATCATAAGATATCATTGATGAACTATTTTCCAGCGCTGCATTTATCGTCAAATGCTATGCAGAAAAAAATCAAATGGGGTTCGAAGAGCTCAGCTTAAAGGAGGCGGTTTAATGAGAAGATCCACTTCAGAAAAGAAAAACTCATGTTATTGTTTTAATGATGGAAGCCCTGACCATATTTCTAGGGACTACAAAGAGAAGAAAGAAGCTCAGAGTTCTGATAATTATGAAGTGATGTACAAGAAGCTATTGTCTCACATGAAGAAGGAGAATATGTCTCTTCCAAAAGCTTTTATTGCAAAACAAGAGGATCATCAAGAATGGGTGGAAGAAGAGGAGACATATGAGAATGAGGGGCTGATTTTTAAAGGTCTTATGGCTCTTATCAATGATTAATCTGGTGATAATCATATCATATGTGATGCTGATATTGTCCAAGGATCAAATAAAAATTTGGAACATAATTGGTTCCTAGACAGTGGGTATTCAAAACGCATGACTGGTTTCATGTCTCTCTTAATGAAATTTGCTGAGAAGGATGGTCCAATGGTGGTTTTCGGAGACAATAGTTGAAGATTTGTTATAGGTGTTGGAACATTTGAGTGTAGGACGTTCAAGCTGAAGGATGTGTTTTATTTCGGGGGGTCTAAAAGACAATTTTATCCCCATCAGTCAACTTTATGACACTGATTATAAAGTTCTCTTTGATTTTCATGGAGGAAAGGTTTTCGACACTAAGAATTAAATTATGCTTATTGCACTCAACTATAACAACGTTTATATGGTTTGATTTTACTTGTTTAGATAATGCTACTCTATGTTTTTGATTTTATGCTTCGCTACTTTAAAATTCTGAACATAAGCTACTATAATTTTAGTTTATTTTGATCTTGTGCTTCAAAAAAAGTCTTTTAAATTTGATTTTACCAAAGAAGTATACATTGTACATTATTTTACTAACGTTTTTCTATGCATGTTCTTCTCTCTCGATAGGGAACTAAACTGATTTGTTTCTTTTGAAAGGATCAGCATGTCATTCCTTGAATGCAGCACCTTCCTAGTAGAGCTAGTTGAAGTTGGCTCTTCATCTTTTCTTCAATTCTAACCACTGTCTCCTTGATGTCGATGCTCACGATGATTGACTAGTTACATCATGTGCTACTAAGTGTTCTTCTGGGCACATATCTCTTACTTCTTGAATAGCCTATCTCTGTTGAAATGGAATGGGGTGAAGTTAGGTAACATAGCACATCTATTTCCATAGATGCTCTCACTGCAACACCAACTCCCCTCGGAAATCCAGAGGCGTCTTCAACAAGACAGTGGTCCAACCTTATCTTCCTTCAAGGATCACAACGAGTGGACCCTTCGATTTTTGTCATGGTGAGTCTCATAAATCGAAGGTTACAAAGATTTAATCCTCTTAACTTGTTTGTTACAAAGATTGGTTCATGTTTTTCTCTCGTTCTTAGTGAACATGAAGCTTGGAATCAATCTATAATATCTCAATGATTAAAGGCATTCTCTCTCTTTGTTTACTATGAATTGTGTTTTTGTTTGATTTGGTTGAGCTTGTTTTCTCTCTTTTATAGATAGTGTCGATGGGTAGATATCTCGGAAAATGGAAGTTCATTTATGGCCATTCAATTCAAAGATTTGATGGATCGAGTCTTTATTATGCTTCTGAAAAGGCTGCAAAATACTGCTTTTAGAATATTTCCATGTTTGGCTGACTCTTTTGTTTGTATTCTTATATTATTTACTTTTTTATACCATTTTTTAAAGGATTTGACGGTGGTAATTCATGAGACAAGTATGTAACTATTGACAAATTATCATCCCTAGAAGCATGCTAGTATATGTGACCAAATCTCACTAATTATCTCATCGGCGAGATCATCTGTTGAGAACATTGAGTCACCCCCTCACGCAGATTGTCTAGCATCGTCTAAACTCTTTAACTGATATTGCATGATCTAAATAAATAGTGATAGAAAGGATTGGATGTTTATTCTTAGTTAACCATCTTACATGACTCTGTCCCTGGAAGCATGCTTTCCGTATGCATCAAGTCTCATGTTCTAAAACATTGAGCATAACCCAATGGCTTGCCCTAATTGCATAGTCATCAGCATAAGAGTTACCTGTCTGGTCGTTAAATGAGAAAGGGTTATTCGTGTCACTGACCTCCTAGTCTGAGGTATGACATGGTACCATAATGAATTGAGGATGAATCTTTAATTCTAGACTGCAACTAACTCTATGATGGAAGGATTGAACCATTTGTTAATGATGGGCTATAATTGTTAGATGATTCATGCTAATTCCACCTCAGCATGAATGAAACAATCCATTCTCTCCTTACTTTCTTCTTTAATTCCTTATGATTCAATGTAATGTACCATATGCTGGTGAGAGCTTGAAAAATCTATGTCGATGGTTAAGCTTAAACACCATAGCTTATCACACACATCAATCCATTCTCTTCATTTATTCTTCTTTAGAATTTTATGATTCAACGTAGAAACCACACACTGATGAGAATTCGAAAACTTTGTTCCGATGGGTATATCATTGTTCGTGATGTATTACACACACCTACATATTATTTCCTAACAATTCTTTAATTAAGAAGTTAATGATTCATTGTATTAGCCATACAGTAATAAAAATTCGACACTCGTTTCCCATGGGTACATTTCATACCGGAATATATTACACATATCATACTATTCTTGCCTTTTTTTTCTTCTAATAAAAGTGATTAATGAGTTAGTGTATGAAACCACTAGCTAATGAAATCTGGCAATACTCTATCAATGAATGTTAGTTTAAACCCACACTATCTTGAGACATCACAAACTTACTAGTTTACAAGCTGTAATTTTGATACTTTGAATGCTTCCGCTGATGACCATTGTTGTTGTTGCTATGACTCACTGATGTAATTTCCTTATCTCAACGGTAACTTTTTGGATGACGATTAAAACGTCTATCAATATCTTGGGATACGAGATTTTTACGGCGTAGATCTCTTCAATCATGATTACGTAAAAGGGAACAAACGTTTTGGTATAAATTGGAAATTCTCCGTCCTAGGTCACTTTTACAAGTTATTCAAGCAATTGGCTTTCTCTCTCAAAAAAGGCTCTCTCAACCTTCATCTTCCTTAAAGCTCTCACAATGTCAAATCCTCTTTAGGACTTTGCCCCTAATGCTAATGTTGTCAAAGGTCCTCATACCCCTGATTCTTCCATCATCATTCATGCAAACAATGTGGCATTCTCTGATGACATCCCAAAGTAGTTCATGAATTCAAGAATTGAAGACTTCGTCGACTATGTTAAAAGCTGCCCTCTTCGATATGCCTTATGCGATTTGACCCTAAACAAGTATATGAGTTCCACTATTCATGCTTTGTTGATTCTGATGCTCAAACCATTACTGGAACCATTGGAGATGGTCAATATAGGGTTACTATTGATGTAGAATCTTTTCAAACTGCTCTTCGTCTTCCTCGATTAGAAAATTATTCCGAAACTTATTCAGAAGAAAAGTGCAAGTCTGTTCGTGAAATATAAGGGTATAATTTTAATCTTTAGGGCACCTCTCGTGATCCACAAAAATACACTATTCGTCAGTGTTTTGGTGTTTGATGGAACTATTTAACAGGGGTTATTGGCAAATGCCTTGGACACAAGACTAAGAATTTGGATCAACTGAATCTCTTTGAGCAAATGATTTTGTTTTCTATTGTGTACAACAAAAGACTGGATTTTGCTCTACTTTTTCTTGATCAGGTGATTGATTGCGTCATTGGGAACAAGAATTCAATGTATGTTCCATATCCCCATTTGCTTGGATTGATATTGGCTCGTGATGAAGGCTAATTTGAAAATCATGGGATCTTCATTCAATTCTTTCCCTCTCCTCAAAGATCATCAATGGTGATCCTTTTGAAAATGATTTGCATGATACTTTAAGGATGAAAAAATGGATTGCAAAGCCCTGTGTTGTTGATTCCTCTAACTCTGAAGAAGTGGATAATGAGGATGATAGTGAAGAAGGCACTGATGAAGAAGAAGACACTGATAATGATGAAGAAGAACCAGGAACTAATAAGGGAGAAGACTTTTTTTAGGGAATGAACTCTCCTCCAAGGATGAATAAGCACATTCGATTCTCATCTACTTCTTCATCCACTCCCTCTGCGAATAATGTGAACGTAGATCCTTGAGTCGCTGATTCAAGATGTAATCTCTTCAAGAACAGTGTCTCCTCCTCAAGCTGAGAATGTTCCTCCTATGCCAACACCTATTCAGACTGCTACTGTTTATCAGGGGGAATCAAGATCCAACTTTGAAACAACTGTACTCTCCTAACTTTATCTACTAGTGAAAATAACTCAATCATTGGTAGAAAGATTGTCTAAAGTTGAACAGGATGTGGCTGGTATGAAGATATTTATGTCCCTAGTTGATGATGATACTAATGACATGGTTATTGGAGATACTCCTTAAATTCTCCAGGTGATAATCCTCCTCCACCTCCACTTCCATCAACAAATCCACCTCCACCATCTCATTCCCCTCCTTACATTCATCATGGTTCTCCTCCCCAATCTGATTCTACCAAAAAGAGGGAAAATAATCAAGAGAGTCCATCAGCAAATGCAAATGGTGGTGATTGCATTTACTCAATCTCAGTCTGAGATGTCTGAAGTTGGAAGGATTGAACCTGACTTTCAAAAGGAAATTGTTGTTACTAACATTCCAGACGCCGATGCAACAACTAATGATCAGCTCATTCTAGACACAGGTGATCAATCAGAGACTGATGACAATGAAGAATTTCTTGATCTAGGATTCATGCCACAAGCTACCGTTTCTGCTGTTCCTCTGAATGTTGTCTACCATGACTCATATTTTGAGGGGGAGATTCCTTAAGGAACTTAAAACAATATAGAGTTTGATGATGATCAACTCAATCCTTAAAATAGGATGGCTTCCTTCTTAGGTGGAGCTCGTGATGTTGAAGCTAGAAGTTCTTCCACTGCTAGTGATCCTTCAGTACCTCCTCTTTCCAAGAAAAGTAAGCCTATTGTTGATCTGAAGGAGTTGGCTAAACTTGTTGAGGAAGTAAGAGAAATCATGATAGAGAATACTATCGCCATTCGAGAAAGAAAATAATCCAGAAGAAGAGAATGTTTGTCTGCCAAACTTGCTCGAGCTCTTGATTCTGCTGATGAAAGTGTTGATGTTCAAAGCACTAATGATCAAGTCAAGAAAATTCAACTCTTCGATAATAGTGTGGAGAAACAATACATGGTTTCAAAGCTAAATGACAAGATCAATAGAAAGAAGCTTGAAGATGTTTTTACCCGTAGAACAAAGCCTAATCCTATTATCAAGGTGATATGCACCAAACCAAGGAACAAGTCTCTAAAGCTTCACTTGGTCAGGAAGAAGAATAATATGAGTACATTGAGGTTGTATTCGCTTGTGAGCTAGTCAAATTTGGCTACACCAAGTGGATATAGATTCAAGTAATTATTGAAAAACACAAGGGTATTCATGCTCAAGAAGTGAAGTTGGCAATTGAGCAGCTACTCAACGAATTCAAGAAGCTAAATGTTGTGCAATCAGCTGGTCCTTCTTGACCATCCATCTCAAGAAGAATAAGCACTCCCAGATAGTCCAAGAATACTAAGTTTCTTCTTCCATATGCCACTCGTTACAACAACAATGAACTATCAATAGGTGTTAAACTGGTTCAGTACATGTTCATTCGAGAACCAGAACATGTCATTTTCTAACTTGATAGTCAAAATCACATGTGCTTTCAACGCACTTATGATCTTCCTGCTGCTCCCACCGAACACTTATTTCATCATTGAATGGAAGGACTAAGCCATTTTGAAATGGAAAGAGGATATTGTGTGTTGATCTCTCAGAAGCTGAGTAAAATATTTGAAGAACTTAAAATTGATGAATTCAGATGCGTTAAGCCTGAGATCTTGAAAGAAGCTGACAAGTTCTACAATGGTTCTGATGACTCCGAATAAGGAAATTAGTTTTGACATCATCAGATAGGGGGATATTTTAAGGTCACACCTTATGATCTGATGATTAAAACACTCTATATGCTATACGCCAGCGCCAACATCAAGATCAGCATCAATGTTAGCGTCTCATGTCTATCAGCATCAGTGTGTAAATAGTTATTATGTGTAACTTTTGTGTATTAGGTAATGATACATATAGGAATATAATAGATAGCAGATTTGATATCTTTTTTTTAAGATCGGTTCTTAGTATATATTTTGTTCTTTACTTTCTATTCTTTATTTTCTTAGTTAGTTTGCTTTTGTTCTTTATACTTGAAGTGTATCCGATCGACACAAACCTTCAAACTAAACTTGGGATTTAGATAAAAGGTTTTAGTACTTTAATAAAATTGTGCTTTTAAGAGGTTATGTGATATCAAATATGTTCGGATAACGACCCTTAACCATACTAGGGGGTGGTGGGTGAGAATAGACATTCATTCAACGGTCATTTTATAAGTTGTTTCCTTATACCCCCCCCCCCCTTCGAGTATGGTTTCGTAAATAAGGCCTACTGTTGATTCAACTGACTTTTCTTATACATATAATATATTAAATATTTAATTATATATAGTATAAGGTGTATTTTAAAACTTAAAAAAATACAAAGGTTTGAAATTAATTTTCAAATTAAACTTTTACTAATTAATTATTTTTAAACAATTAATGATTTACCAATTATCTTTTAATTTAAATCATTAGGGATTTAAATAATTATCTTGAATTAAACAATTAATAAAATAATTTAAATCTATATCATTATGGATTAAATAATTATCTTCAATTAATCAATTAATAAATAATTCAAATGTAATCCTTATCCCAATAACCCTTCAAATTTTCGAAAATAAGGGATAAGGGTTACTAGGTTTTAATTATCCAAATTTTAGGGTTGAATTTTCATAAACCAAATTTTTGGTCAATTCACTATTACACACAATCAATTAGAAAACGAGGGCTCTGATATCACTGATATGTTTTCTAAGTAATAAAATTTCATGTGGCATAAAAAACACTTAAACCCTTAAGTTCACATGCAATCTAGAAAGGATCTATGTTTTCTCTATTGATAGCAATAACCTATAAACATCAAGAACCCTAGAGAGAGGCTATGAAAATCGAAATTAACATAAAGATTAGGGTTACATACCTTTTGATTATTATAACAATTAATAAAATCAAATCAAATCCTCTTGAAGTTCCTTGGAAAGCAAGCACCAAAATGATGATGTCTCTAATGGCTCACACTAAAAACCAGAAACCCTAAAACGAGGAGGAAAGAGGAGATATGAAGGGAATTTTGTTCATACGTCTTTAGGTAATGTGGTGAACGAAAATTACAAGCCAAGGGGTCGTGTTTATAGTTTAGGTAGCTTGAAGGCAAAATAAGATTTGAATTAATTAAATAATAAATTTAATCATAATTCAAATCATTTCCTTTTATGCAACCAGGAGGCTTCTGGAAATCCTAAGAAACTCCAAAAAAACCGTCCATGATATGGATGCTTCTAGAATTGTCTCTTTTGTTCAACTATTGAACAATTATAAGTCACCCCTTGCACCTTCAATTAATTCCAGATTAATTTTAATTAATAATTAATCGATTCTAATTGATTTCACATTTATAAATTAACAATCAATTATTTAACAACTGATCTCATATTAATTTATTAATCAGATAATAAATCAACAAATCAACTGTATAATTCCAATTCATATACTAATCACATAATATATTAATAACTCATTTTCCCATAATTTCCAATTAGTTTATTAATCATATAATATTCTAATAAATTATTCATCTCTCTCTTAATATCAATTCTAGCTATTTCTGGTCATGAGGGAAACCCAAAAAGGATTTTGCTTCTAATTCAAGAATATACCAATTTAGTTACTGGCTTACACACCTTAATCCAACACATCTTACCTTACTCATTATTGAGATCTAATTTTCCATCATTCCAAGTTGTGTGATCATGGGAATGCATTTTTTTCCAAGAGCTAATGCATAATTATCATATGCATCAAGGTCTGTATAGGTCTACTTTCAAAGTTTATATTCATAAGGCATATAACATTTTCGACTAAAACTTCTTTCTCACTTCCATGTGCGGTTTCCGTTATCCCATGTGCATGATTGATTGAATTATGTATTGTGTTTTGATTGTTGCTTACTTTATTAGTAACAGTGCAAATATTCTTGGATTTTTCAATGGTCATCGAGGTCTCCAAAAATATGACCCACTTTCCCATACCTCTTCACCTTGGTCATGGAGATCCTTAACATCTTTATAAAGAGGAGGATTATTGATTCTGAAACCTCTGCCTTCCATACAAATTATATAGAGCAGAGTATAACTCGTATATGTTTTTACGGATAATATGATTCTTGTATGTCATGGTGATAAGTCATTTATCTGTGTTATCTAAGACTCCATGACCGAGTTCTTTACATTCTCTGGTATAACCTTAATACATATTAAATTCCTTATCATCACTATTAGTCTCTTTCATAGAGACTATAAGTGCCTGGTTGACAAGGTCGGGATCAGACCTGATAACTAGAAGAATAGATCTCTTTTGTTCTTTTATTGGCGAGCCCATTCTCTGTTAGACTGGCATGGCTAAGTATATGTCTGAAGGAACCTAATATTGATTAGCATCATATCGTATGGTTACCTCACCCCCCATCATTCTTTCATCTTATGGACGACCTTAAATTACCATCTTAAAATGCATAATAAAATTATCTATAGGTACCTTATGTAGTTTATATAACATTTACCCCGATTCTCTCAAATAACTCTACTTTAATTGTATCTAATTATGTTAAGTTTGGCACGATATGAAAGCTAAAATGAATCTCAGCAATTTTCTCGACAAGTTGATTGACATCATCTACACCTTCCATCAAGCCATAAAAGGTGAGAGCATTTTGTCTGTTATTCGTAGATTACTGCTTATAGGTACCTTTTACCATATTGTAACATCCCAAAAATCATAAAAATTTAACATTTCAAAACAAACCATTTACAAAAAAGAAGTGTTTACAAAACCATTGTTTCCAAAACATTATTCAAAATCAGAGTCTCCCAAGATCAACAACATAAAACCAAGGATGAGTACAATCATATCTTGGCCATGCCACGGTCCTCTGAAGTACCCAAAACAAAACTAAAATTGTAAACCGACGCTTAGTGAGTTCTCCCAAAGTACCACCACATAAACATTACAAACAAAAACATGGATACAGAGCCTTCAACATGACTGGACCGCCTCACCGGGCCTTCAGCTTATTTGGACCGCTCTCTAGGCCTTCGGCTTGATTGGTCCACCTTGTAGGCCTTCAATATATTCGGACTGCCCTGGGTATCTTGGCCTTCATCACATAGCAGGACCACCTCAACCCAATATACCATCACCTATCAACGTATATAACATATACCATACCAGTCAATAGCTAGCATATACAGGTAGTCATACAAATCTAACAAATCACCACAATATAGCAACATCCTATATACAAGGATACAAATATAACAAATCACTACAACATAG